>NC_080573.1:3913666-4214333 GCF_029962835.1 Magnolia sinica | reverse complement strand
TCTTAACATACAACACCTTTTTTTCTTTTCTTTTCTTTTCTTTTTGCTTTTTTTGGCTATATGTCGAATTTGAAAGATTAAAAAAGAACACGAGAATATACACGTGCAAAACACGGCCGGCTATCTGTTTGTCCCATCGACTCCTCATATATCATCACACCATCTCAATCCATTAAACATGAGAGCTGATTAGCTGTTACCGGGTAACACCTATTGGGGGCCACCTTAATTAATGATGTTTTGTATATCCACGCCAGCCATCTATTTTTCCAGCCCAATTTAGAATGTGTTCCGAAAGATTAAACAGATCCGAATCTTAGGTGGATCACACCATAGGAAACAGTGGTGATTGAATGCCCACCATTAAAAACTTCATAGGACCTGCAGTAATGGCGAACATAATGTTTATTTTCCATCCAACCGGTTGATTAGGTCAAACAGACATGGATGAAGGGAAAATACAAAAATCAGATTGATCTAAAGCTTTTGTGGCCCATTAAAAGCTTTTAATGGTCATTCACGGCTATTTCCAGTGGTGTGTTCCACCTGAGATTTGTATCTAGTTATGTTTTGGAACACATCCCAGAATAATATAGGAAAACAGGTGCACGGCATGAATATACAAAAAGTTCATTAAGGTGGGTCCCGCATGTATATACAAAAAGTTCATTAAGGTGTTACTGGAGTGGATTAGGTGTTACCCGGTTAACACATTAGTGGGTGTTCCCCTCACCGTGGGGCCCACCTTAATGATGTTTTGTATATCCATGTCGTCTATCTGTTTTTCCAGCTTAGTTTTTGATGCGTTCCAAAAAATCAAACAGATCCAAATCTTATGTGGACCACGCAACAGGAAACAGTGGTGATTGATTAATGGCCAACATTAAAAACTTCACAAGGCCCATAATAATGCCCAACGTAAATTTTATTTTCAATCCAACCTGTTGATAAAGTCAAACAGTCATGGATGTAGGGAAAATATAAAGAACAGATATTCCAAAACTTTTGTGGCCCATAAAAAGCTTTTAACGGTCGTTCACCACTGTTATTAGTGTTGTGGTCCACCTGAGATTTGGATATGCTTAAGTTTTGGGATGACATCCTAAAATGATATGGGAAAACAGGTGCAGGATTTGAATATAGAAAAAGTTCATCAAGGTGGGCCCCACACAGGTGTCACCGGGGTGATACCTAATCTGCTCCCATTAATTAAGAGAACGGATTAGGTGTTATTGGGGGTGTTACCCTTACCGCAGGGCCCACCTTAATAATGTTTTGTATATCCACGCCGTCCATCTATTTAACAGTCCACTTTTTATTTTTTTGTTAGCTTGTTAGCACACAACACTGTCAGTTCCCCCAAACACACACACACTCACTAGGTAATGGATACCAAGACCTCGTTGTTGAAAAGAGGTATCTTTCACTCAGTCTACCACTTGAGCAATAGATCAGGGTGTATTTAACAGTCCAGTTTAGGGCGTGTTCCAAAAAATTAAACAGATCAAAATCTTAGGTGGACCACATCACAAGGAATAGTGGTAATTGAACGCCCACCATTAAACTTCATCGGTCCACAGTAATGCATATATGGATCAGTTTGATCCCAAACTTTTCTAGCCCATAAAAAGCCTTTATCGGTCATTCACCACTACTTCCAATAGTGTGGTCAACCTGAGATTTGGGATTTCTTGAGTTTTGGGATCACGCACATACAGGGTGAGTATACAAAAAAAGTTTATCAATATGGGCCTCAAATGGACAAATTCTATCTTTTGCGTTTTCCCTTCATCCAAGTCTATGTCACCTTATCAATAGGTTGGATGGGAAATAAGCATTACAATCAGGATTGGGAAGTTTTTAATTGTGATCGTTTAATGATCATTGCGAATGGTCAACTTGGATCAATGATAATAAAAGTAGGAATGGTTGTATCATTGCCACACAAGTATATCATCAACATAAATGAGAATATAGTAATGGATCTATCCATTATGTGAATAAAGAGAGCTATTTGCAATAGAACCAACAAAACCAAAGCCTGAATATATATATAGTTAAGTACAAGAAGCAAGCTCAAGGAGATTGTTTCAGGCCATAAATGATTATGGAGATGACATAGATACATATGCCATTGTGGATTGACAAACCTTCGAGGTTGAGCCATATAGACCTCTTCAATAGGAACCCCATGTAAAAAGGCATTTTGAACGTAGAGTTGTCGAATTGGCTAACCCTATTACAACTATGATAAAGACAATGCAAATCATTATTGGGGTAACAACGAGACTAAAGGTGGCTCCCTGATTGATATTAGGCTGTTGATGAAATCCCTTATTGACCAAGCATGTCATTCGATGGTACCATCCCTTTGTTTGATGTGATAAACCCACCGATTACAAAAAATATTTTGGTTGGGAGAAGTAGGAACAAGAGACTAAGTACCAGTCTTGACAAGTACATTAATTTCAGATACCATTATCTCTCTCTATTCCATCATTTTTGTGGCTATTGTGTAACATAAATGGTGTGGATGAAACCTTGGAATTAGAAAGGACTAATGACAATGGATGTCTGGTGGATGCAAATGCTTTTGATTTAAAAACTCCCAGATTTTGCACACGTTTGCATTGGATGAGTGAAAAGTGGTGGTTTGTAACTGGTGTTGTGAGGTGGTTGATTGGTTCAAGATGTGATGGTTGTAGTGTTTGTAAGTGAAGAAGTGGAGTGTAATTGGGCCTTAGCAATGGGCTCTTATTGAGTTTGACTCAGTGAGCTACGTCCATAGATAGTTAGGGGAAATGTTGGTTCAAGGAGTACCTAAGAAGACTCATAGTTGGAGGGTGCAGTTGGTGGAGAATTCATTTTGGCAAGAGGAAGATATCTTCCTTGAAAATGTCATGGAAAGATATGTACACATGGCTAGTACAGGAGTCTAAACAACAATATATAATCCTTGTGATTGAGGTTGTAGCCCATGAAGATGAATTTGAGAGGTCGAAATTGGAGTTTGTTGTGAGTATTATGGGATTGTAGTAGTGGGTAGCATGCACATCCAAAACAACCTAAGACTTTATAGTCCAAGGAAAGTCCAAATAATTTTTTTACAGAGAAAAAATGGAAATGGTTGGACTAGGTATCTGGTTAATTCAGAATACAGCTGTTGTGAAGCCAAATGACACAGTATTTGTGATGCAGATGAGACCCAGCCACTTCACCCAGTATTTCACTATATGTTAATGCTTGCATTTGGCTACATCATTTTGTTCAAGTGTACGAGGGCAGGAAAAACAATGTGAAATTTCATTTTTGATAAGGAATTGATTGGTAGTGTATTCCCCACTGCCACTGGTTTGCAAAAAAAAAAAAAAAACAAATTGCTTTTTCTCAAAATATTTTTGACAAGTCATTTTAATGCAACAAATACAGTAAATACACCACAACATGTAGTTAAAGAAGAAAAACTAACACTATTGGTTAAATTCATCAATAAAAAAGTAATGGAGAACTTAATACCACTTAATTATTTTAAAATAGATACGAACCGCAAACGTCTAAGTTTACCATTTCTAATAAAATGTAGAAGTGAAGTGGGGAGAACATGAGGGACACACCCGAGAGACAAATTACATGCCATGAACATTTTCTTTGCAGTGGGTTGGGCCTAATGGTATAATTCCTCCTTACATAGGGGTTGTTTGGAAGGAGAGTAAATAAAGGTAAATGGGAAAAATTGGGAGTAAATAGAAATAAATGGTATTTGAAGTGTGTGTTTGGATGGAAGTAAATACATGAAAATGAAATGAAATGTGAATAAATGGATTCATAAATGCTGTTAGCAGCTTGCATGTTGGGCCTGCCAAGTCTGTTAGTTTGCTAGTTTTCTTTCTGTTCAGTTCTTCATATAGGTGGGTACAGACCTTTTTTCTGGGTTTCCCCGAATTGTAAATCCTCCTTTTGGAATTGAATAGATCGGGGGCTGTTGGATAGCTGCTTTTGCAAAAAAAAAAAAAAGGATCCATAAATAAAATCGTATTTTAGAGATGATTTGAAAGTAAATGAAGGTAAAATACTTTTTTGAGCTCCATTGTGGAGTCACATAAGTAAACAAAGGTGGCGCTACACACATATCCACCATACACGACATGCTATTGTTACTCCAAAAACAATCAAATTATCAACTACATCACTAAATTCTCACCAATAAAATAATCCAAATCATCCAAAGGTTAGTCATTTAAATGTACAATTAAAAAACGTTGGCAAGTTGCTTATTTAAGATCCTTATGTCTATAACCCACCCGAGGTTGAAATTTCCTCATTTTTAACTAAAGTATATATTACGATAGGCTTATTACAATCATTCCATTAAATATCACATGTACCCTAATTTAAGATATTAATTTGAAATATCAAATATGTTCTTGTGAATATATATATATATATAAGAAAAATGTTAATACATTCCAATTCCTCTCATTTACTCCCAACCAATACGTTTTATTTATTTCAATCCAAATATAATTAAAAAAAAGCCATTTATTCCCTATTTATTTACCTCCAATTTCGTTTCCCATTTACCACCATTTACAAGATTCATAATAAATGTCAGCTTTCATCCTCAAATAATTGTAATATACTCATTTACCAATGAGTCAGCTTTTTCTTGAATTAACTTCCACGTGTCATCCACGTGACGCTCCTCCGTCATAGTCGCACCAACAGCAAACCGTAACACATACGTACCACCAACCACAGCGTGTGTCATGTACGCACGCCCGCTCACGTTAACACCCTCCAAAAGCTCACGATTAACGCGGGAGCCATCCTCTTCAGCTATAGGCTTAAGCCGAAAACAGACCAACGCGAACTTTCTCGGCACAAGGACCTCAAACCTTGAGTCAGTCGCCACTAGCCCTTCGAACCGCTCAGCTAACGCCACATCACTCCGAATATGGTTCCTCAGGTTAACCACGCCATGCATCCGAAGCACGACCCATAGCTTCATGGCTCGGAACCGTCGACTCAATGCTATTTGCCAGTCCTTATAATCGACCACTCGTTTTCCATCAGTAGCGTTATTTTTCAAAATCTCTGGATCAGTAGCTAATGAGTTCGTCAGGAAATTAGGATTTTTCACCCACAGGCAACAACAATCCATGTTAGTAAGGAACCATTTATGTGGATTCATACTAAGTGAATCAGCAAAATCCACTCCATCCAGATAAGATCTGAACTCCGGACATATGCATGCGGCCCCTGCATAAGCAGCGTCCACGTGGAACCACACGCCGAATTCTCTAGCTAATCGGCCCAGACCGTCTAATGGGTCCGTCGCGCCAGATGCTGTCGTCCCCACCGTCGCACAAAGAAACAAGGGAACTAACCCGGATGCCACGTCATTCTCCATCGCCTTCCGGGCGATATCAGGGGATAATGCGAATGACGTGGTAGCTGATGTGGGGAGAATTCGGAAATTGGACGGACGGATTCCAACGAGTTTCGATGCTTTCTGAAGAGTGAAATGTGTTTGATCTGAACCGTAGACTACCAATTTTCCAATCTGGTCCCATCCAATCGTGTCTAAGACCTTGTCCCTGGCTGCTGCTAACGTGCACACGATTGCTTCGCACGTGCTACCATGTAGTACGCCTCCACCTCCTTTGAGACCTGAAAACATAAAGGATTGGGGAAGGTCGAGTATCTTGGCCATCCAATCCATTACTACACCTTCGAGCTCGGTTGCTGCAGGTGAAGTGATCCAGTTGAATCCGACGACATTGAAACCAGTACAAAGCATCTCACCTAGAAATCCTGCAGTGCTAGCATTGGCTTGGAAATAAGCGAAGAAGTTGGGGCTTTGCCAATGAGTAAGGCCAGGAATTATATGGTTGTGAATGTCTTGGAGGATAGTTTCTAAGGGTTCAGGTGAGAATGGAGTGGATTCTGGTAACTGCTTCTTTAAGTAACCAGGTTCGACTTGGCTTCGAACCGGGTAGCTCTCTATGGTTCGGTAGTAATTTGCAATGAAGTCGACAGCTATATGCGATTGACGGGCGAAGTCGTCCGGGTCTAAGGGGTTGGAGATGTTGCTTCGCAGGCTGCCCATTACTAGGCGATGGAGAGAGAGAGAGAGAGAGAGAGAGAGAGAGAGAGAGAGAGAGAGAGAGAGATGCTCTCAGATCGTAAGTAATACGAATTTGGGAAAGGAGTTAGCCATATATATAATACATTACAACTCACTGTAACAAAAGTCAAGAACTCGACTCGACTCGACTACATATCCCTGTACATGATTTATTTGGGGGGCGGTTTGGCTAGTGATGCTGACACCAGCGAGGTGGCTAGTGGTCGGGGATATGTGGACACCACCATGATGTATGTGTTTTATCTACACCGTGCATCCATTTTGAAAGATAATTTTAGGGCTTGATAATAAAAATTAGGTAGATTTAAATCTCAGGCGGACCACACCATGGGAAAATAGTAGTGATTGAATGTACACTATTAAAAACCTCCTAGGGTCCACTGTAATGGTTATTTGACATATAAGATGTTGATTAGGTCATATAGACTTGGATGAAGGGAAAAAATATATATCATCTTGATCCAAAACTTTTGTGGCCCCTGAGAAGTTTTTAAGGTGGGCGTTGAATCAACATTGTGCGCGGTCCACTTGAGATTCGGATCAATCTCATCTTTGGGCTCATACCATAAAATGATCCGGAAGAATGGGAGGACAAAATGGATGAAACACATACATCATGGTGAGCCTACAGAGCACCCACCACTAGCCATTGGCCAGTGGCAGGGGAGTTGTCAATCCCTTTCCATTTATTTGGAGAGTTCTCACTGTGAAACAAAAAAGGTGGGTACGTGTGGGGCCATGGTAGGTCATTTTAGGATATTATCCAAAAATAAATAAAATAAACAGAGTCAATTATCAGGGGGCCCATACCATAGGAAATAGTGGTGATTGAACGCCCTGCTTACCATTAAAAACTTCCTAGTGCACCTTAATGTTTTCGTAGTCTTTATTTGTCATCCAATTGAAAAGTTTGCATATGAGGTTGTACGAAGGGAAAAAATAAATATGAACTTGATCTAAACTTTCATGACCCATTAATAGTTAATCACTACTTTTCTCATGGTATGGTGATCACCTAATAATTGGATCTGCTTCATTTTTTTGGATAATATCCTAAAATCATATATACAGTGTGGATACAAAATACACATATCAAGGTTGGCCCCACGGTAAAGGCCGTGATGAGTCGTGGTTCTCACCTCCCAAAACACCCAACAAATGAATACATCACGTTGGGCCCACAGAGTCTACCTTGTTTTTGGGTCACCGTGCAGTGGAAGGTACAGGACATTAGCAACGGATTGAGTGGTGTGCCACACACCACTGACCTCAATGGTCGGTGGTGTGTTGATGTCACCAAGTTCTATAGGCCCACTAGATACTTATGTTATATCTACACCATCCATCCATTGTTCAAGATCCTTTTACGTATAAGCTTAAAAATGAGGCAGGTCCAAAGCTCAAGTTTACCATACCATAGAAAGCCGTGGGAATTAAATGTCTATCATTGAAAACTTATGGGGTCATGGAAGTTTTAGATCAATCTGATATTTGTTTTTCCCTTTGGCTGTGTTACCTTATGAACACGTCGGATGGCAAATAAATATCATTGTGAGGCCTACAATGGATTTTGTTGATGCAAGAATTTGGAACACCTTCCATCGTGCCCTGGTCCTGCACAAAACGGTTAACAAAGGAGACCATGGCTCAAACAGGGGACCCTCCGATGCCAAAGTCAGGCTAGGGAAACTGGGTCTAAGTTGTACGTGTAGAGTAGATAGGAGGTGCGAGATATTGCGTATCTGTTGCAATGGATTTTTCTGGTATTTATACCTATTGGATGAAAAGATCACGACCGTCAATCTCGACACAATTTATTCCATCAAGCGGATGTCGTACACACGGAGATATCGACCTCTATCTTGGATCATGCGCTGGATCATTCTCCCATATGCCTTAATGGGATATATCTACGGGCGTGATCTTCGGCCACATCCATACTTTGATTAGTCCCACAACTCGGTTTCCTGAGCGTATGGTCAGGTCTTATAGTCGGAGCATAGGAATCAGAGTCTGCCGGGCGTACTTGCTCTAGTCTTAGTCCTTGGCTTCTAGGTCGAGGACAAGTTATGCTCGGCTAATCCAGGGCCGTAGTTCCTCGAATGAAAGTTCCGATCCAGAGTCGTGACTCCTCGGAGGAGAGCAAACCAAGGTTGCAGTTCCCCAGAGAAGAGTTCGGCTCGGCCGACCCAGGACCGTAGTTCGGAAGCTTGATTGGACCCCATGTAATATTTCTCTTCCAAGGCCCTATGAATCAATTCAGTTTGCCCAGGTCTACCTTTATTGGTCCGGCTCGGATTTCCCCATAACAGAAGCCCCCTACTCTCTTGGTCTGAGCTCAGACTTAGAGAGTAAATTCCTGGGAAAATGATATGGTGCTTCTACTCATGATGGTGGGTCGGGGTAATCGAAGCGCAACCGCTGTGATGATTACACTTTGAGGTACGTGTGCAGTATGGTGGCTGCAACCTTTCAAATCTTGACCTCTTGACGACAGACGCATGGCGATAGTTACGAGTTGTAATCAACGGGGCAGGGGATGCAATGTCACATGTTTATAGGGAGGTGAGAGTCCGCCTGTGCCATTAATCGTCATTTAATGCTGATGGTACTCGGACTTAGGCACATGGGCCTGAGCGTATCATTTCCTTCCACATGTCCCTTAGGCTCTGAGCCGAGCCATTCTAGCTTCGGAGACAGTTATCTATAATGATGGTGTTCATCTGGTGAAGGCTAAATAAACCCTTTAGCGTCTTCATTTGAATCCTCCTGCCTTTAAACTCTCGCTCCCCTGCTCCCCATTCTCTCTGCTTTTCTCAAATCGCCTTCTGTCGGGAAAGGGAATTCCATCAGCCGGAGAAGTGGTCTTGCTTGGAGGAAGTCGTCGAAGTTAAGAGAATTTCTGCCGGAGCAAATTACCTAGACCGCAGTGAGTCCTCCACCATTTTAACTTTTTCTTTCACTATTTCAAGTAATTTGGACGAAGTCCAAGAGATCCGAGGAGCGAGAGCGGACTCTGGGTTAGAGACTACCAACTCGGGGCTTGGGGACTTCGAAGGCCCCTTGAAAGCCATACCGCTATATCCACCAACCAAGAAGAATGCAGGTCCAAGGGCCAAGAGCCGAAGCGCGAGACTGAAGAGGGCGCCTCGAGACCCGGCAGGACGGTTTAAGGCTGGCCCTTCAGAGGGCAGATCTCAAGCAACAGTTTCTAGGGGCTTGGTCCTAATGGAGTCTCAAATGGCTCAGATCCGTGCCGACTACCAGATCCCAGACTCGGTGCATATCCAACCTCCCTCTCCTATGGATTAACCAAGTGCTCCCGCCGACGGGGAGATTGTCATATTCACCAGCGCCCTTAAGTGCGAACTTCAATTTCTCATCCATTCGTTCATGCGTCTAGTAACCGCACAGCTGAAGGTGGCACCAGGTTAGCTGGCCCCGAATGCTTGGCGGATCTTAGTCTCTACCTTCATCCTCTAGCATCGGGTGAAGAATCAGCATCTGACGCCGGACGAGTTCCTATACTTGTATATGGCCAAGTATGACAGGTCCGACCCAGCCTAGTATTACTTCTCAGCTAGACCCCAATGCACCCCGGGCCTGATAACCCTACTCCCCACCTCTAACAAAGATTGGAAGGGTAAGTGGTTTTGGGCCTCTAGAGAATGGGAAGTACCTGCCTCTAAGCTTGGAAACTTGAGGGTCCAAGTCCCCACCAAATTCTCCAATCCAGGATGAGCACTTTTTATTATGTGTTGCATCCTTTATCTGACTCGTCTTTCCATGTTCTAACTTGTCTTCTGCCTCTGCTTGTAGTCCAACCGAAAGGGCTCCCTGATCTTACCCCTTTACACCAGGCCCAGGTGGCTAAAGCTGGGCTCGGTGTAGAACAACGCATTTAGCACAACCTCATCAGTGGGGATAACCTCGTATCATCTGAATTTTATAGATTTTTACCTCATCCTTTCGCTGTAGGTAAGCGTTATTGTTCTTTACTCAATGATTCCCTTGTTGTTATTCTTGAGCTGACTCTCTTTTGGGTAAGAATGGCTGATGCAGCTGATTCAAAGAGGAAGAGGCCGGTCATAGTGCACCCTCCCATGAGCGTGATCTTGGTTATTGGGCTGAGTACTAAGGTGATGACCAAGAAGAAGAAGAAGACTCCTGTTGCAGAGTCTATCCCAATCAGAGCCGAGCCTACACCAGCCCCGACCCCAGCCCCTGAGGTGCAACCCCCCAACGCCCCAACCAGAGTTGAGCCCATCAGCATTCCGACCTCAGACTCCAAGAGGCAACCCCCGAGGCTCCACTCACAATTCCTATCTGTCATCCGGGAATTGGGAGAGAGGTTGTCGATGAGTCTCTCGACACTGAATTCTCCCATCGTGGGGGAGCCTCCGAGGTCCCTGCTCACTTTGTCGCCCGCCTTACTACCACCGAAGTCGATTTCCTGGCCGGCAGAACTGATGCCCTGGTTGGGTACATGACCACGCTTAAGGTTGAGGCTCAAGCTTCCGAGGCCAGCGGGGTGGTGAGAATGGCCGAGCCAACCCCTCTAGAGAATTTTCCTCCTAGTTATCATATGTCATTGTTGAATGAGTAGACGGCCAGACACGTGCCCGAGTCGTCCATTGCCAACACCCTCTCCCTTGCTTACGACTCGTTTATGAATGATTACGCCTCGGTCTGCTATCAGGCATTGCCGATGTTCGTGGCAGTCAAGGACAGGCTGAGGGAGATAAGTCGGATCGAAGCTGACAAGGCTGAGCTCGAGAAACTTTTAAAGGCCTCGACTAATGAATAGGAGGAATTGAAGAGGCTCGTGGAGGAAGAGCGATTGAGGGAGTTAATGCTCTAAGGTGAAGTCAATCAGCTCCAAGCCCGCTTGGATGCAACTGAGCCCGAGCTCGTGCGTCTATAAGGTGTTGTTGAGCGTACAAAGGCTTTCGTTGAGCGCGTAGATGTAGAAAATGAGCAGCTCTCGACCGAGCTCGAGAGGGCGAAGCATGAAGCCACTAAGGCGCTGACTCAACAAAGGGCTGTCTTCGAGGCCTGGGCTGCTGCGGAGCTGGACAAGCAGCGGATGGAGCTCGAGGCTTTGGCAGCCTCGCGGTCTGTTGTGGCAGTGAAAGAGTATAAGGAATCTTTGGAGAGATCTGAAGAGTTGGATAAGTTGTATCTCTATGCTTACAATACTGCTTACAACGACTGTCTTGCCGAGGTCCGAGAGCTCTACCCCAACATTAACCTCTATCCTCAGGGTGCGGATGAAGCCGAGGAGGCTAGTGTAGCTCCGACTAATGTGCAGGAGGCCGGGGATGCCCCAGTTACTACCAATAAGGCCCTCGACTCTCAACCTCCTAGCTTAGCGGCTGGCCCCTTTAGTCAGTGGGAATGATATTTTCCTTCCCCTTTTTTTAGGCAATTGATGGATGTTCGGATAATCTTTAACTTTTAATTCATGGATGATGATTTTTGTTAAGTACTTATGGTTGATATATTTTTACGAATTTTGTAGAAAAAAGGGGTCAGCCCATCGAAGGATATCATTTTTGCACATGAGAAATGGTCTCTCGTAATGTACTCGGATGTTATAGTGATTGTTTAGTAGATAGTCTGAAGTGGAAAGTAAATAATCCTTTATTAACGTAGAAAGTAGATAATCTGAGGTCGACACAACAAGTTATTCTAACCCATACATTGCTTTGCCCTTAGGGGTAGTAGATTTTTAGGTGCTCTGCATTCTAGGGGTGGGGTAATGATTGTCCCTCTAAATCCTCCAGGCGGTAAGATCCTGGCTTTGCCGAGCCGACTACTTAGTAGGGTCCCTCCCAGTTCAGGCCCAGGGACCTTACTCCGGGTTCCGTAGTGTTCTGGAAGATGTGACGAAGGACTAAATCCCCTTGTCGGAACCGCCTTGTTCAGACTATGGAGTTGTAAAAATGGGCAACTTGCTGATGCCGAGCCGCGACTCTAAGTTTGGTGACATCCCGTGCTTCTTTAATCAAGTAGAGGCTTGCCGCGACTTGCACTCGACATTCTGATCTTCTTGATAGTTCTTTACTCGTGCAGTGGGGAGTCCTATCTCGACAGGGACGACTGCCTCCAAGCCATAAGATAGAGAGAAGGGGGTTTCTCCCGTAAATGACTGGGCCGTGGTTCTGTAGGCCCAAAGGACGAATGAGAGTTCGTCGGCCCAATTACCTTTGGCCTTCTTGAGCTTCGTCTTGAGATGATGTTTGATAACTTTATTCACTGCTTCTGCCTGTCCATTGGACTGAGGATGACGAGGTGAAGAGTAAGCATTTGTGATGTCGAGCCCTCGGCACATGTCTCGGAACTTGTTGTTGTCGAACTGCCTCCTATTGTTGGACACGATAGTGCGGGAGATCCCGAACTGGCAGATGATGTTTTTCCACACGAAATCCATTACCTTCTGCTCGGTAATTTTTGCTATCGGCTTGGCCTCACAATCATGAATTTGGTATGTTCCTTCGTAGGAGGTAGCAGTCCAATGATGTCGATCCCCCACTGAGCAAATGGCCAAGGCCCGCTCATAGGGGTCAGCTCTTCAGCAGGCTGTCTCGGCATGGCAGTAAACCTCTAACATTTATCGCACTTTTGCACGAAGTTTTTTGAATCTTCTCGAATCGTTGGCCAAAAGTACCCCTGACGTAGTATCTTTTGAGCCAAGGCCTGACTTCCGAAGTGGTTTCGCAGATCCCTTCATGGACTTCTCGAATCATATAATTGGTCTCGTCGGATCGGAGACACCTGAGGTACGGTTGAGAATACCCTTTCTTATATAATGTGTCACCCATCATGACGTATCGTGCTGCTCTGACTTTCAGATGTCGAGCCTTCAACCTATCCTGAGGGACCTCACCAGTAGTGAGGTACTTTGCTATCAGATCCATCCAACTTGGGGTCATCTGTACTGGATTGATCATCTCTTGGTCGGCCCAGCCATCTCAGTCGATGCTCGGGTTATCTAGAAATTCCACAGGGACGATCCTTGAGATCTTCCCTTCAGTAGCTGAAGCCAGCTTTGTAAGTGCATTGGCCTAAGAGTTCTTGACCCTCAGGATCTGGCTGATGGCGCAGTCCCTAAATTTCCCTATCAGCCTCCGAGCTTCGGCCAAGTATGCAATCATCCTCGCCTCCTTGGCCTCATACTCTGCCGATATGTGGTTGACGACGAGCTGGGAGTCGCACCGCACATCGAGAAGTTGGACCCCCAGACTAGCGGCTAGTCTGAGTCCAACTAGTAAAGCTTCGTACTCCGCCTCATTGTTGGAGGCCTTGAAGCCGAGCCTGATAGTGTATTGAATGGTGGTCGAGTCAGGTGCAACTAGGACAACGACCCATCCACAAATAGGGTCCATCTATCACATTCCGCTTCTGATTTAGGAGGTGGTGCTGGGGGGCAGCCATCATCATTTCTGGACTGTCCGATGTCTCCAAATTTGTATCTTCGATCTTTCTACTCGGAACGGTAAACTCGACTATGAAGTCGGCCACAGCTTGGCCTTTGATTGCAGTCCTCGGCCGGTACTGAATGTCAAATTCTCTGAGTTCTATCACCTACTTGGTAAGCCGCCCGGACACCTCGGGCTTCTGGAGGACTTATCGCAGAGGAGAATCTGTGAGGACAATGATGAAATGCGCCTGAAAATACGAACGCAACTTCCGAGCAGAGACGACTAGGCTGAAGGCTAACTTCTCCATGCTCAGATATCCGGTCTCGGCCAGGACCATTGCTTTACTCGTGTAGTAGATTGGATGTTGTTTACCTTTCACTTTTCGGATGAGCGCTGAACTGACAGCCAAGGCGGACACCACCAAGTAGAGAAACAGAGGCTCGCCCTCCTCGGGCTTGGACAGCAGAGGAGGCAACCCCAAGTGCTGCTTCAGCTGTTGAAACGCTTGCTCATAATCTGGGGTCCTTTCCGCTTTCTTGTGACCCTTCAACTGTTGAAAAAAGGGGAGGCACTTGTCAGTAGCTCTGGATATGAACAGTCCGAGTTACATAACTCGTCCAGTGAGACATCGAATCTCCTTTATCGTCCGAGGCGAGCTCATGTTGAGCAGAGCTTTGACCTTATCGGGGTTCACTTTGATGCCCCTTTGACCGACCTGAAACCCAAGAAACTTGTCAGAACCCACACCGAAGGCACATTTAGAGGGGTTCAACTTCATGTGGTACTTTCGAAGGATCGAGAAAGTTTCTCTGAGATCTGCAATATGGTCAGACGCTCTGACACTTTTAACAAGCATGTCATCGACGTAGACCTCCATGGTCCGACCGATCAATCGGACGAACATCTGATTCACCAGTCTCTGGTACGTCGCCCCAGCATTCTTCAGGCCGAAGGGCATGACCCGGTAACAGTAAAGTCCATTGTCCATAACAAAGGTCATCTTCTGCTTGTCTGAGGGGGCATGGCTATCTGGTTTATCAAGAGTATGCATCAAGGAAAGTAAGAAGCTCGTGTCCGGCCGTGCTATCAACCAGTTGGTCAATCCGAGGCAAGGGAAAGTTATCCTTAGGACATGTTTTGTTCAGGTCAGAGTAGTCCACGCAGACCTGCCACTTCCCATTGGCCTTCTTCACGAGGACCACATTTACGATCCAGTCCGGATAGTGCACCTCTTCAATGAAACTCGCATTGAGGAGCTTCAACACCTCTTCAGAGATGACTGCGTACCTTTCAGGCTCGAATGCCCTCCTCTTCTGCTTCACCGGTTTGTATTCGGGATCTACATTCAGCCTGTGAACCATAATCTCAGGGGGGATTCCCACCATGTCTTTGTGCGACCATACGAAGACGTCCTTGTGTTCTCTGAGAAAATTCAGCATCTGTGTTTGTTGCTCGGAATTCAGCAACGATCCAAGCTGAACTATTCTGCTTAAATCGGCTTCCTCGAGCGGGACAGTTACCAAATCTTCTGTAAGTGAATCCTCCGCAGGATCCCTAGGGTTGAGCACGTTAATCACTAGGGCTTGCTTTGTTGAGCCCTTCCTTACTGCCACCGAGTAGCATCTGCGAGCCTCGCGCTGATCTCCTCAGACATATACGACTCCTCCTTCGGTAGGAAATTTCATCATTAGGTAGTAGGTGGATACGACTACCCTCATTGCGTTAAGGGACGGTCGTCCTAAGATGACGTTGTGCGCTGACGGCACATTTACCACCAGAAAGTCTACTAACAGAGTCACCTGACTCTGCCCTTCTCCCGCTGTAACTGGGAGGGAGATAGCACCCTCAGAGATCACCTTATCTCCGACAAATCCATGTAATGGGGTCTTCACGGGTCGGAGGGGCGACCTGTCTATCCCCATTTTATTGAAGGCCTTGGAGTAGATTATGTCAACCAAGAGGCAGAGCATTGCAGATTTTGCTTTAGGCCAGTTCAGTTGCTGTTTTGCTTCTGTAGGCCCCTACTCTTGCTGTATCGCTGTTCCTCAGCCATTTGAAGCAGCTATCCCTGTGGTGGGGCTGCTGTCATTTTTCTTTATTAGTTGCTGGTTGAATTGGTTGTTGTGGGAGGGAAGTTTGAGCCAGTGGTGTGGTTTCCAGATTGGCTTGTTCAATTTGGGGTCCCCTCATTTTGAATCTTGGGGATGTTCCATCCACAATGTGGCCAAAGTGTGAACTATTGAGACCACCCAAGGTGGATCCCACATTCACAGGGCCAAGCAAATGCCAATTGAACAATTTATATTTCCTCTGACAATCCCGCAAGAAGTAGAACCAGAAGAACATTAAACCTTTGAGAATGAATATAGGTAAGATCAACTGGTCATTTTTGACAAACATAAAAGAATTAACCAGTGACAATTCCATGACTCCATTGTCAAGTACCTAATCCAACATATGACACATGGAATGTTCAAAGAAGCACGATGACACTTGTGGGTGGTTAAGTTCAATGGCTCAAAGATGCGCTTATGGGTGATTAAGCTTAACGGTGTCACACATGACACATGAGGGATGCTTGAAGTTGCACGATGGAAAATACGACACAAGCAACACATTGGCACATTTGATACATGTGGGCACTTGAAGGTAGATGGTGGCACTTGTGCACATTCATTAACAGATTTATCAAGTTGTCACATATAGCACATATAGAGTGATTGAAGATGGACAATGGAACGTGTGGGGCACCAGTGAAAAATAGATGGTGGCACACAGAGACACGACAATGGATGGACAATTGAAAGTTGGCACATGTGGCACATGTGAGGTACATTGCACATGTGAAGCTCAAGTAAAGATGGATGGTGGCACACATGTGACACAATGGAAAAATGAACACCTGGCACATGTGAGGTGCTTTTTACACGTGGGACCAAGCGAATGGATGGTTGCACACGTGGTGCATTGGCACATGTTTGACAAAATAAACGATGAGTTGTGGAACATTTCAATATATGACACATGTAGGCAATTAGAGATGGGCTGTAGCACATGTATTTAATTCTTGATAAATTTATTTTCCTTTGATGACAAGAAAATGCATTTATTACAGGAAGAGGTGGTAAAATAAATTTGTTGATTTTTCGAATTTATATTTAAAAATAATAATAATAAATAAATAAAAAGAGTGAGAAATAATGCTTCCCACCAAATCTCACAAAAGACTTTTCACTAAGTGATAAAAAATTCGTTTCATGAAAAATGATATTTTCTTTTGAGAAATTGACCACTGTAACTCCACTTTTTACCCAGCCTCTTTTTGAAAGGCTCCCAGTTTAAACCTTTGACGATTGACTAAATGAGGATGAAAATACTCATGCTTTTCAAAGCTATTATTTTTCAAAAACAGGGGTATTTTCATCTTCAATTAATCTATCTGTACGTGAGAGGTTTAGATTGGGAATGTAAGCTTGAGATGGCTCAGAAAAGATGCTAGTTAAAAGATGTCGTTAACACTGGTCAATTTCTCCTCTCTTTTCATTCCCTTTTATTTTCTTTAATTCAAATAAACCCTTTGAAAACCCAAACTCTTTTACACATGAAATACATCAACTCAAATAAAATAAAGTAACAAAGTGATGAAACTAAGATTGATTGAGCAATCCTAACCCCTCATACATGACACTTGTTCCTCCAATAGAATCAATAGATATTTTTCATTTTTAACCAAGCAATAAACGTCCACCAATCCAATACATCCATGCTGGATACCATAATGGCCACATGTAATTTTTAAGAGTTTTATGTTCCACCACTCACATCTGTTAGACTTTAAAAGTTATTTTATTTGTTTTTTTATTTTTTATTTAAAGGTGCCACTGGATGCCACTTGGTCATTTCTAAGCAATACACCTTAATACCCTTCAAACGGCTCCACCTTAACCCTGGCCCACCTATTACAGGAGTTGGTACCGTATCATTTATATGGATGCAGATTTGGTACTGTGCCTACCTGTACCAATGGGACAAGATTGCATGATGACCCTAACAAGGACTCTTTGTGCATGGCCCACTGTAGTGTATGTGCTTTATCTATTCTGTCCATCCATTTTTGCCAACTCATTTTCCACGTGAATCTAAAATGAAAGTATTTCTATAGCCCGAGAAGACCACATTACAGGAAACAGTGAGGATTGAACCTGTACCCGTTGGTAATTTCACGAGGTATATTGAAGATTTGGATCAAAGTGATATTTGTGTTTTCCCTTCATCCAGGTTTGCGTGACCTTATGAATATGTTGAATGACAAATAAACATCATTGTCGGACTTGAGAAGGTCTCAACGGTGGACGTCATTGTCCCTGCACCATATGGTCTACTTGAGCTTTGGATACACTTCAATTTTAGGCTTATGCTTTAAAATAATCTGGCGAAACAGATGGATGGCATGGATAAAACACATACGTCATGGTTAGAGGTGGGCACAGGACGGCTTAATCCGGCTATCTCGACTCATCCGACTTGTTCAAATCTGACTTGACCCGGACCGAAGGGGTGAGTCAGTCCGAACTGAATAGGCTTCGCCCAATTTGAACTCAAACGAAGTCGAGTTCGAGTTACGTAGTAGCTCAACCCAACTCAACCCAAAACTTGATCCGGTTAAACCCGACTCGACCTGAAACCCAACTCTCTAACCCTACTGGCCGCACCCTATCCCGACCCAATCCCAAAATCTCTCTCTCCCTCCCTCATCCTCCTCATCTTCCAAGCCCGGCCTCTCTCTCTCCCTCCCTCATCCTCCTCATCTTCCAAGCCAGGCAACCACCCACCACCATTACCCTCCTCCTCCTCCTCCTCCTCCTCTCTCTCCTCTCCACTCTCTTGGTCTCTCCCTCTCTCATCTCTCAATCCAACTTGGTACCAACTTGACCCAACTTAGTACTTCTGACCAGATCGAACTCGATATAGATCAATCCAAGCCAGACCAGACTCAAATCGAGTCGGGCATGCTAGACTCGGTATCGAGTTGGATCGAGCTCGGGTCAGGCCTATTTCAAAACCGTATCAAGTCAAGTCAGCCCTAACTCGGTCCGACTCGACTCAATGCCCAGCTCTAATCATGGTGAGCCCCACAAAGTCTTAACACCAAACCGAAATTGTCTACAACATATGTTCTAACACTCATGCTTTGTTAGGCCTGAATGTAACATCCACTCTGTCCATCAGATTATATATATCATTGATTATAGTTACTGGAGCAAAACATCAGCGAGATCCATAATTCATGTTGACAAACCATAGGGAACAATTAATGAAGATGAGATGCCAACCATAGTTTTGTGTATGGGCCGCCTTGTGTGAATCTTTCATCAAAACCATTGGTCTAAGTCGCTGGGATAAATTCAAGATACAAAATACCAAGTGAAAATGAATGGTTGCACATGTGGCACAATCTCACATGTTTGACAAAATAAATGATAGGTTGTACAACATTTAGATACATAACAAATGCTGAGGCAATTGAAGGTGGGCAGTGGTACATGCGTTTAACTCTAGATAAATTCATTTTCCTTCAATGGTAGGAAAATGAGTTTCTCGCTAGGAAATGTGTACAACTAAATTTTAAGTGAAAAATAATATTTCCCATCAATTCTCACAAAAAAGTTCTCACAAACCATTAAAAAAAAATAGTTTCATGAAAATTTTTCATGTTATTTTTTATTCCTTTTCTTTTCTTTTCATGAATTCAAACAGGTTCTTACAAAACTCAAAAAATTGAATTATTTAATGCTGCATATGACATGACGCCAGGAACTAGGAACTTGTAAACGTGAAATGCATCAACTCAAGTGAAACAAGAGATTTTTCCCAATGTTTACCCCACTTTTTACCCATTGTCTTTTCTATACAACCCGAACTAATACCTTGTTGTATGAATGCCTTTTTACCGGATGAAAAAGCCCTTGCAACATAAACTGTATTTCTGAAACCATCTATCTCCTTCACAAGACAAAACCCTAACAGCAAAAATCTCATTTTCTGATTTCTTCTCTCTTCTTTGTGAGAAAACACCCTAACACCAAATTCCTTATTTCTTTTCTCATCTTGGCATGAGAATACTCTATCACGAAAAACTTATTTCTTGAAATCTTTTAATTTCTTTCTATTTCTTCTTTAGGTCAAGAATACACTTGCCACATACTTCATTTTTTTGTTTTCCCAACTCAAGAGAGGACGAAAATGGTGCCTCCATCGAAAAAGCTACAAATTACATGTATATTTTAAAGTATTGACTTCATTATGTTAACTCCACCATATTATATATAATATATCCACACCGTCTACAGTCCAGTTATTTTATTTAAACATTTTATGGCATCAGTCGAAAGATGAGGCAAATTCAATGCTCAAATGACCCACATGAAAGAAAATAGTGGCTTTAATTCTTTCATCGTTAAAGATTGTTTCCTTCAAAAGGCCCACATTGAGGTTTTTTTATCAAAGAACGAAGACCGAGTGAAATTGACCGAGGACTAACTAAAATTGATTGCGAACTGAGTTAAATTGACCTCGAATCGAGTTAAATTGATCGAGGACATCATGAAATTGATCGAGGACTAAGTGAAATTGATCGATAACTGCTTGAAATTGATATCTTTAATAAGAATTATATGAAATTGGCTGAGAACTAAGTCAAATTGATCGATAACTACTTGAAATTGTCATTGTGTTGATCAAAAACTTACAGAATTTGACCGACAACTTCATGAAATTGACTGAGAAATGAGTAAAAGTGGCTGAGAATTGAGTGAAATTGACCGGTCAATTTTTGCAAGTTCTCGGTCAATTTCTGCAAGTTATCGGTTAATTTCACTCATTTCTCGGTCAATTTCCACAACTTCTCAATCAACTTAAGCGAGTTATTGGTCAATTTCACTCACTTCGCAGTCAATTTCAGTCAGCTATCGGTTAATTTCACTCAGTTATCGGCCAATTTTACTAACTTAAGCGAGTTCTTGGTCAATTTTACTCAGTTATCGATCAATTTCACTCAGTTCATGGTCAATTTCACTCAGTTATCAGTTAATTTCACTTAGTTCGCAGACAATTTCAGTCAGTTCGCGGTCAATTTCATGATGTTCTCGAGCAAATATACAACATATAACTCGAAAATTTGAGTGAGAACTGAGTAAAACAGGCCGCAAATTTGTTAAAATTCACTTATAACTTAGGCATTTTGATTTAGAATTCGTCAAAATTGACCAAAGACTTGGAAAACTGACACTATACTTTATGAATTTTCATCATCTACTCATTGCTATTGAACAACAAGTTAACTTTCACACTATACTTCATTAAATATTGAACTTTATTTTTAATATATTTTCCATGAGAGATACATCTGCGCTGGACGAGAATGATTGGACCATCAGAGAAGAGACTTTCCTACCAAAGCAGACGAATGGATTTGATTATGGCAGATTTGTCATGAAATATATTGACATTTTGTGTAGCAGTCGAATTTTGTTGGGAATATACTTGCAAAATTTCACTCCCATTTTTAGGAATTCAATAGCTTATGATTGTTTGAGTGTCCACGATAGATGATATTTTTCTTAGGCATGAGAGGAATGAGAAAATTTTGTGAAATGTTGTATTTTGTTGTGAATAATGTCTCGTATAAAATTTATGGTGAATGAAAACTTATTTGTGAATTATTAATTAATTTAATTGTGAATAGTGATTTCATTGTGAACGATGATTTGTTTGTAAATTGGTCAATTTCCCTAACTTCGTGGTCAATTTCACTCAGTTCGCAGCCAATTTCACTTAGTTCGCTGTCAATTTCAGTCAGTTATCAATCAATTTCACATACTTCATGGTCAATTTCACTCAATTTATGCCCAATTTCACTCAGGTATCGGTCAATTTCACTCAATTATCGGTTAATGTCACTCAATTATTGGTCAATCTTACTCAGTTATCGTTCAATTTCACTTAATTACCAATGAATTTTATTTAAATATCATTCAATTTTCCTAACTTATTGGTCAATTTCACTCACTTCGTAGTTAATTTTACTCGGTTCGTGGCCAAAGAAATGTGAGATTCACGGTAGTAAAAATCTCCCATATTAGACATAACAGGTCCAGGTACGCAGCAGGCCATATGAAGGCAAAGGGATTGGACGGTTGCAGCCATCCATCGATCTCTTTTAGAGCAGCGGATCACATTCAATCTCGTTATTGTGCCCAACAAAACTTTTTTTTTATCCTTGAAACCTGGTGTTCATCCGTTTATCAGATCATT
This sequence comes from Magnolia sinica, assembly GCF_029962835.1. Taxonomy (NCBI): domain Eukaryota; kingdom Viridiplantae; phylum Streptophyta; class Magnoliopsida; order Magnoliales; family Magnoliaceae; genus Magnolia; species Magnolia sinica. The sequence goes on along the minus strand of NC_080573.1, from coordinate 4,192,448 downwards.
TTTTAGAACGAAGCCAAAAATGAAACAGATCCAAATCTCAGGTCTACTATACTATAGGAAACAACGGTGATTAACCGTTAGAAACTTATTGTGGGCCACAAAAGTTTTGGATGGAACCGACATTTGCTCTTTTACCTTAATACAAGTTTGTGTAACCTTATCTACAGGTTGGATGGCAAATAAACATTACAGAAACATTACAGTGGGGCTAAGAACGTTTTTAATGGTGAGGCCTTCTATCACCATTGTTTCCTATGGTATGGTTCACCTAAGACTTGGATCTGCTTAAATTTTGTGCTCCAACCCTTAAAATGATCCGGCAAAACAAACGAACGGCATGGATATAGAATACATTATCAAGATGGGTCCCACAGTACGGGTCGTAACTAATCCAGCTCCACGTCCGCTTCAGTGAAACGGCCTTATGTTTGGCGCAGGATAAATAGGTGAGGTGAGGATACCAACGTGATGGACGGTTTGGATCAGTGACATGTCGGCCTCAAGGGGGCACTGTCTTACAAAGACGTGCTAACCTCTGATACATGAACACTATTTAGTCCAAATAGAACCAATGGATATTTTTCATTTTTAATAGCAACGAACGTCCACCAATCCAGTACATTCATACTGGATACCATAATGGCCACGTGTAATTTTTAATATATTACATCTGCTAGGAATCTGAGCCACAAAAACTTTCAGCCCACCACGTATTGAAGTGGATTTTATTCATGCATAAGGAGAGAGTTGTTGGTTTCCATGACTTTGCTCATCTTCACATGATCCACCTTCCATGAGATGATGAGAGGACGAAGCATATTTAAGTGGATTTTATCCATGCATAAGGAGACTTGTTCGTTTCCATTACTCTACTCGTCTTCACATGATTCAAGTTTTTTTTTTTTAATATGCTTTACATTCCATGAGAGGATGAAGCGTATTGAAGTGGATTTTATTCATGCATTAGGAGAGAGTTGTTGGTTTCCATGGCTCTGCTCATCTTCACATGATTCAAGTTGTTTGTTTCCATGCCTTAACTTCCATGAGATGATGAAAGGCCGAAGCATATTGAAGTGGATTTTATCCATGCATAAGGAGAGCTGTTCGTTTCCATTACTCATCTTCACATGGTTCAACTTGTTTTTTAATATGTTTTACCTTCCATGAGAGGATGAGAGGATGAAGCGTATTGAAGTGGATTTTATCCATGGATAAGGAGAGTTGGTTTCCATAACTCTACTTATCTTCACATGATTCAAGTTGAGAGGATGAGAGGATGAAGTGCATTGAATTGGATTTTATCCATGAATAAGGAAAGAGTTGTTGGTTTTCAATGACTCTACTCATCTTCACATGATTGTTAAGTTATGCATGTTTGATGCCTATGCTCTAGCTTGATGGAGAGCGATAGAGATTGTGTCTGTGTGTGATATGGTCAGTATTAATGTAGCATTGGTGCTCTTTGGGGGCATTACATCATTTTTGCTTCATGGGAGCACTTTAAGATCTATGGGGGCATTATATCAAGAATGAATTAGGTCATTTGATCAGTGTGATTTTTGCATGGTAGTCCATGAAATGTGTCCACAACTTAATAGACTGACTGGATTGATCAATTGAACTGTCGAAATGGACCGATGCAACTAGGAGCACTAGCACTCAAGAACTTCTCATTCATAGAACTTTTCAATCTCCTTTTCTCCTTCCCAAGATATTCCGTTCTCCTGTCTCCACTCCTACAAGAACATTGTAATGGCAAAGGTAGTAGACAAAATAGGATTGTTTCAGTTCAAGCGCCTTCACATTTCAATATACATATCAGTATTCACAAGAGTGAGAAAACAGCATACGCATGACTAGAGCTCCTTAGCATTTCAACATCCACATCATACAAAGTAGTATTGACAAGAGGGAGAGAATACATTGGTAACATTTCAAATGATAATAAATGAAGGGATAAGATTGAGAAAACACATCATCATACATTGGCAATATTGACAAGAATATGAAAACAGAATATACAGAGTTAGTATAACAGAGGTAAGTACAATACAAAGAGGTAAAAGCTAAAGATGCGAGGATACTGCTATTCTTGCTACTACAACAAGTATCTAACTGATTTCTGGTATGCTTTTGCAGCTATCCAACTACTCTTTTTACATGATTATCAAAAGAAAACTAAATCCATCTGTGCTCTTCATCCTAAGAATACTGAATATGATGATGTCTTCATCTCCTGCTATTCACAAAACCTGTTCGTTTCTCCAAATGTACAAATAGGTGATGAAATGTCTGTCGATGCATCAACGCCTGTTGACTTGCCTTGTACATATTTTACAGTAGTAAAAAGAACCCGCGTTCGCAAATTCATCTGCAGGTCCAACAAGGGGATACCAAATGGCCTTTACATCAAGAAAGACGGATGCACAAGCAGCAACAAAACATCACTGTTTCCGTGATACAAAAAACTCGTAATCCGGTTGGTGGTTAGCAACTTTGACATTGTCTTTGTAAACGCAGCCTCTGGCGAATAGTGATGCAGTTTCCTCAAGAGTTCTCAACCGTTCCTTGAGAATTTCAGTGGTGTCGAAGGGCATGAATCCTTTAGATGAAGAATCGGCAGGCTTTTTTGGATAAAACCAGCACTCACCCTACAAATGCCGAGAAACATCAGATGCACCAACTCATTTCAATGTCTTTGCAAGAGATCTATTCATGATATATATATATATATATATATATATATATATATATATATATATATATATATATATGGTATTTCGGGTATTTCCATGTTTGGAGTATAAATATTCTTAATGGGGTCAAATTAGGGTTATGCAAGAAACTCTATTTTGTGTGTCTGTGTGTGTGTGTGCAGGCGCGCGCGCGCTAGAAGTTTGCTAGGGCTGTGATCCTTTTGAGAATTAGTTTTTTTTGGACAGGGTCTCATCCGTGTGTTTGGTTTTCTTTGTTGTGTTTCAGGCATTTCATAAATATTCTTTATGGGGTCGAATTACGGTTATGCTCTCTCTCTCACAAAGAAGTTCACCAAAAAAGTAGAAAAAAGAATGCCTAATCTTCAAACCCACACCAGTTTTCCTTTTCCTATTCCTAATTCCCTGACAACACATTACAATTTCTCAGGCCAAACACAACCGACATAATCTAAACAACTTGCATATATAGTCAAACTAAGAATCTAACCTAAGCATCAATATTGTCAAAATCATTATCGTAATGCAAATTGTATCTTAAATTGTAAGATTTTTTATGATTTTCTTAAAAAACGAAAAATAAAAATAAAAAATCTGAATCATACATGCAACGTGAGTTCAATCATACGTGTTTCCTACAATTACAATTTACTATTTGAGTCGAATCTTAAGCAAAACAATTTGAATCCCATCTTGAATCCCTTTAATCTGATTCTATGATTTGAATCCTACAATTTACGATTCAAATTATACTTGGGACTCTCACAGTCTGCATTCACATGCAACATTGCAGACATGTGAGATCCAAGCTGCTCATCCCATGGGCAACGTGTAGATTGAATGTGGACTGTTGTCCTCTCTTAGTGCTCATTTTTTAAGACAAATGATATTTCCACCGCCAAAAATAGCATAACTCCCACAAAGGATAATTTTGTCACTACCAGGATGGTCAAAAGCACTATATGAAAAACTTAACATTATCGAACCGTCCTTACTAAGGTGGAACCGCCAATTCTAGGGGGGAAATAACATCAACAACTTCTAGCATTTTGTATTTTAGAACTCTCGGGGCCTGTTTAAACATAGGGAGGGGGGGGGTGGAAACAACAAAAATAGAAGAAATCACGTTTCTGGGAAATGCCATTTTCAAGAAATTGTGGGAAAGGAAAAGTTGTTTCCTCCGAGGGCCTGTTTGGATTCATGAAAAGCATGAGAAAGGAAATAGTGTTTCTTGGAAATAGAAATTGTGGAAAAGGAAATATTGTTTTCCTTAGTTTGTTTTTTAACAAGATTTTTGTAGAAATTTAGAATCTATTTTCAAGTTTGATGTTCGGCAAAACAAAATCTTTTCTTGAAAAGATTTTAAGTAGTCACTAGTACGTGCCAGATTAGCACATGTGGCACATGCGGCGCATGTGGGATGCTTAGAGATGAATAGTGACACATGTGGCATACACGGCATATGTGGGCACTTGAAGCTGAATTGTGGCACGTGTGGTACATGTGAGGTGTTTGAAGTTGTACAGTGGCACATGTGGCACAAGACATACATTGGCACATTTGACATGTTGCCACTAAGGCTAGATGATGACACTTCTACACATTAGCACCATTGGCACGTGGCATATTTGGATAACTAAAGATGGACAATTGCACGTGGGGCACATTGGTGCATGTGGGGTGCTTTGCACATGTGAGGCACAAGTAAGATTAACGGTGGTACATGTGACACAATAACACGTGGGGGGCAAGAGAAGATGGATGGTGACATATATGGCACATTAGCACATTGGGGACTCTTTACACGTGGGGCATAAGATAAGATGGATGGCAGCACATGTGGCATAGTGGCATGTGTGGGGCATGATTGAAGATGGACATTATCTCATTTGGCACATATGGCACATGTGAGGTGATTTGAACATGGATAACAAGTGCATTTGGGCTTTAACTCTTAAGAAACCCATTTTCCTTCCACCATGGGAAAATGCATTTCTTAAGGGTGAAAGTGGGAAAATAAGTTCATTTATTTTTCTACAAAGATAGAAAGTGGGAAATGGTATTTCCCACAATTTTTTACAAAGAAAAGCTTACCAAACAACAAAAAGTGAGTTTCATGGGAAACACTTTCATTTCCCATACTTTCCCTTAATCCAAATAGGCCCTGATTGTTTTTCAACGAAATTTTCTTGAGAGATTTTCCTCGGAACTCTCAATTTTCAAATATGTTGTTTAGCAAAAAGGAACTTTAGAAGGAAATTTTACTTGAAAATGGAAGGTGGCGCATGTGTAGCATTGAAGATGGGATTGTGGCGCGTGTTGCATTGTCACATGTGGCAAATAGGGCACATGTGGGACATTGGCATATATGGGGCGCTTGAAGATGGACAATGGCAGATTGGCACGTGTGGCACGTTTAGGCACTTGAAAATGGTCAGTGGCACGGTGTGTTGGAAATTTTCAAAATAGTAAAGATTTTGGGGGTTGAATTTCAAAATAACGGACCTAATTTCAAAACCTTAGAAAATGAATTTTTTTTTTTTTTTTTCTGAGAAGATAATAAAAATATTGATCACAAAAAGGAAATAGTGCTGGAAGAGCAGATTTTGGATTTTGCCTTGCGTTCGTGATTAAAAGACCCAGAGACTCGGACCGACACGTCCAGCCCTAAGTCGGATCTCAACTCGCCCAAGTCGGGGCTGAATTGGCCCGTCTCACCCAAGTCAGAGCTGACTTGGGGGGGTGACTCATGGTATCGAACTGGATCAGGTAGTACCAAATCTGAGTCAACTCAGGCAAGTCATATCGGACTTTTCCAAGTCTTAAAACCATGGGTTCAAATCACCATTTGCACACCAACACATGCAGCGGTCAGCACATTGTAGGGAGACTGCCGCATTTTGCATTTTATATGGCAGTTCTCAGGTGGCAGTTACAAAGTTCGTTTAATACGGTGATGTGGTGGGGTGTTGAACAATAAGGATAGATTGCCAAAATGCCCCTCTAGTTCTGAAGAGACATTAAAATGACTCCTTCCAACAGACAGGTAACCTCTCAGGCCCCTTGCAACACCCATCTGAGCTCTATATATATACAGGGCCTGGGACAGGCATTTTGCATCCAACAACAACCTCTCTAAGCCTCTTTTTCTCCTTTTCCTTTCTATTATCATCCTCTCTATGTTTAGCTGGTTCATTAAGGTGTTTGAGTTGCTCATCGGTTTTGCAACTGTTGTTCAGCAACAGTCACCAGACTAGGCTTAATTATCCTCAAAGCAAGCTTATGGGAACCCCTTGGGAGTATTAATTTAAACAGTGCTAGGGGCATTTAATGTCTTACAGACAGCATGATCCATGATTCAGTTTATAGCAATCTGTCTACCCAATCCGACTTGCTAACATGTTCCACATATGGGACGTTGATATGTGGCATATTTGGAGCCTTTAGTGATGAACAATGGCATGTGTGCCATATGTTGCACGCTGTCACAATGGCATATGCACATTGGTAATGTGAAATGGGTGGTGGCAGATGCGTGGCGCTTTAAGATGGACAGTGACACGTGGCACCTTGGCAATGTGAGAAATTGCATGTCTAGGGAGCTTGAAGATAGATGGGGGCACGTGGGGCACTTGAAGATGGACAGTAGCACATGTAACTAACATGTGGGGCACCTTGTATAGAGATGGATCGGTTCCTCGCTTTTCCTCAAACTCTTGGAAATTACATTTTTTAAGTAGGGGCAGGAAAATGAAAAAGAAGCATTTTCTAAGAAATGGAAATTTCATTTCCAGTAAGTTTACAAAAAAAAAAAAAAACAAACAAACGGAAACATTGTTTCCACAGAAAAGGCACTTCCTCAATTTACATTTAGTGAATCCAAACAGGCCCTCAGAGAACACCCACAGGCCACTGCAAAAAAAGATGAACCATTTGTATTGAATTTTATAGGAAGAAAGTCAGTTTTCTTGTGGTTAATAGCACAATATGATGAAGGGTTCCCATTCCAATTATTCTGTTTTCCTACTAATCATGTCATTTAAGTCTTCAAATATCAAAACTGAACACAGATTTTGAGAATTTAATAATTCCAGCATGGATTTTGAGAAGAACATTACCTGTGCATTATAGCTCTGCAATCCCAGCACAGGAGAGACAATACAAAAGGAATTTGCCTCAACAGAATCACTTGAGATGCATCTTTGAACCAAATGGCCCAGTGAATGGTAAGTCAAGAAAGAAGCTCGGAAATTGCCTTCAGGTATTCGATATATGGGATACCAAGCTACTGAATACCTGAAATTCCAGCAACGAAGGTTTTACAAGAATATATAAATCAAACTCTGAATTGACATGCCTTAACAGAGGTGTCTTATGAAAGAGCAATTAGCCCATGAACAGATTGATTGTTACTCACCAAGATGCAGGGTGTAGATCATGCAGATTCATGCATTTTAGTTTGGAGGGATCACCAAATACTTGATGATTGGAATTGCCAGTCTTAATGAGATCCATTATTCTGCAGTTCATCGGATTTAAAAAAAAAAAAAATCAGGTCAGCAATATAGAAAGTACTCGATAGTATGTCATAAAATAAAGATATCTTCTGCATCATAGTCATGGGAATATGATTTTCCTGTTGTTTTTCTTTCTGTTAGGCAAGCTATATTTACAGGTATCAAACCCTTACAAAATATGCTGGTGAATGTCTCATCACTCAACCCAAAGCTATATAATAATAATAATAATAAGAAGAGGAAGAAGAAGAAGAAGAAACATAGAAACAAAGAAACAAATAAGAAAGCCCAAGGAACAGACTCGGAACTAGAAAATTAGTTCTGCTCAATTAAGAGAAATACTTGACCATTCATGGTGCTAGTGCCTCTAAAGGAGATTGGCAAACATCTTCCAATTCAGTAGCAGAACAGACCATCAAAATGAAGAAAGGAATGCATGATAAAACATTAACTAGAGTTATTAGACTTGTCAGAAAACAACTGGATTTGTTTTCAATGTTTTACAGACTTAAATTGTAACTAAAGTTCATATTGTAACTCTCTCATCAAGTCACTCCAAATTGATGAGCAGGTCAGAATATAATCTGCAACTAACCAACTTCATATGTAGGCTGATGTTCAGTCAAACCAAATAGCAATGTCAATTCAATAAGGAGTCCATGACTGGGCTAGACCCACTCCATTCACAGTAAAGGACTACTCCAAAAATTGCGATGATTACCATTTCAAGTCCAATTTGAAATGCATTGCTTTGCAATTAGGCATTTGGCTGTCATTGTAAATAGAAGTGGTGGCACTCGCACTTTGGTCACTTCCTCTATAATGATTTTGATTACATAGCAATTCGGTTCAAGTGAGTATCGAAATGCACCCTTAGGATGAAAAGCACACTGTTTTAGCATGCTAGTGCAATGCCACTTCATACTCTTAACCATAATTCGTATTGACCTAAACCCTTTTGCAACCTTCAATTGAACTAAGAGAACGAGGTTGCTGATGCGCAGCGACCATCTGGAAAGGTACAAATGGGGCTGCTTACAACTATATGCATTCTCATAGCCAGATGCTCAGTGGAGGAACATGATTGTTGGTCAATATGGTGAATCTGAGGGTGGATGGTTGGTTTCCGTGCACTTGTGTGTGAGAGTCTCCATGCCTCCCAGAGTTCAAGCATTTGCTTGGTTGGCTGCAGCTAATAAATTTTTAATGCTGGATAATTTATTTTTTAAAATGCAACATGGCTTTCCCCAACATGTGTGTTATCAGTTATGTGCAGGAGGAGGAGATTGTTTTGAATAATCAAATTTGGATTTATTTTTTTTATTTTTTATTTTTAAGGAGATTTGGTGGAAGATGGTTTTCCTCAGAATATTTCGGTTACTGCAGAAGGAAATAAATAAAAGAATATTTTTAGTTCCATTGGAGGATCTTGGTATGCTCGTCAAATACACAATGGTGACGTAGGAGTTCTAAGCGTGCTCTTTGGCAGTGCTGTTGGTTGACAATTTAGAAAGCAGTTGTCAGATGGGTCGCCAGTCGCCTAGTGTGGGATTTCTGGGCCTTATTTTGTTTTTGCTTATTCTGCTTGTGATTCGATGGCTAGTAGTGGTGTGACAAGAGGGTCACTTATCATATTGTCCATTACTGCCATGTTTTGTTTTGCTTTCATAATAAAAAATCTCATCATTAAAAAAGAAAAAAGAAAAAAAAAAAAAAAAAAACTGCAATAATTATGGTGAGAAAAGAAAATAAAAGAAATTATGATTACCCAGTTACTTACTTTTCATACAGTGGCTTCCGCTGTTGAGGCTGCTCGTACTCAAAAAATTCAAATACCAGCTCAATATCATCCCGGGACGAAAATACAGAAGACAAATCAGAAGAGTCATTAGCATCAGATCCCAATGAGTTGGATGACTTCAACGAGTTCTCCACCAAGTCAGCAGGTACTGAAAATTTTGTTTTCTCTGCATTGCAAGGATTGATGTTGGTCGCTTGTGAGCATGGTATATTTGTACAAGTCTTAGTCAGAGACAAACGCTGTTCATCTTCTCCCTTTTCTGGCACTTCAGAGCCAAGTTTTTCTGTCCTATGGCATTTTGAATCACGCAGATGGCTAAATAACTGCACCGCTGAGAGGAACGGAACAAAATGAGCATGGAATGAAATCCCATCAGCATCCAGTCCCTTTAAATTTTCAGAATCCTCTGCCTTCACTTCCAAACCATAGCTCCCTGGTTTCTCATACCAATTCCAAACAGTGCCTAAAGGAATATTAGGAATTTGGTGTTTGCAAAGGGAATTATTAAAAGAAAGCTGATTCCCTGAGCATTCTTCACAATGTTGCAGAACATATGCAGGACAAATAACTGGAGAAGCAGAATGGAGCAGTCTCTCAAACTCAGCAAGAGGACAGCCTGTTGCCAGCTGAACGCATTCAGATGCCATTTGCAATCTGTAAGCTTCATTCAGAGCTTCCACTGCCATCTGTGACCCAATGTACAATAGAGGTATGTTCTTCAGTTCAGAATCAGATGCAACATACTCCCTTCTACTCTGTTCTTTGTAATTTCCTTCTGCGGTGCTAGGTTTGTCAAACTGTGTTATTTCACTCTCAATTTGAAGCACAGTAAGTGTTTTATTAGTTGTTGGGTCTTCCAGATTTGAGGTTAAGGATGCAAGGCCACAATCAAATGAAGAAGCCGGCCCACAAGCAGAATTTCTGTACCCTTCTTGACGCATTTCTGCTTTCCCATAATATGAAATTGGTTTATCCTTGAGATCTTTTGCATCAACAACTCCATTGCCTTTCACAATCCAAGAATGTTTCCTCCCAACAGGTATCCACTTCTGTATGCTAGCTCTAGAAGCAAAATCTTGCCTGACACTATCCTCATACGCAAGTTCAATCTCTAGGCATGCAGGTCTCCTTTCCCTGTTTCCTAAGGAAGCATGCAAAGACCCAACCAGAACATGTTCAGTCCTTGGAATCTTCATCCAGGTATGTGTTTGGACTTCATGAAATGGGGCTTGATCTGATGGACCAGATGATATTCTTCTGTGTGGCACATTTACCTGCACGAGAGAAGAACGAGCTGGATCTGAAGGTAAGCATTCAACGTCATTGTTGTCAGTACTTTTATAAAGACATGGTTTTGTCGAAACTTCCGAGGGTTCCTTCTGTGAAAGATATGCTTTATTTCGCAGCTTATATAAGTTCCCTTTATTAGCCCAGGATCCCTTTTTGAAATGGTAGATGTTTTCAGGTTTGGGTAACTGATTTGGCTTCTCTTTACACTTTCCCCAGTCCTTATTTCCCATGATGTCGTCTTGATGTGATTGTGAAACATATTGACTATTACCGCCATGGAACCTTTGCTGAGCAACCCATTGGAGAGATTCAACCAGTACATGAGGATGAGTTCCATACATTCCTTTCTCATTGTTCACGAACTCCTTGACTTTTCTGGTTAAGGAATTCGGCCTGGTAGAGGAAATTACAGGAGAGGGTAGCAGTGGATCAGTTGAACAAGGATTATGCTTCACTTCATGTGTGCCAACATCCATCTGCACATGGACAGGATTTGATCGTTTTGCCCCATGACTTCGTAAATCTCTGATACTTTTCTGATTCTTCTTCCAGATAAACTGACTGTTGTCCTTCCCAGTTTGGCTAGGGTTGTTCCCTCGACTAGACATGTGTACTGTGTCATTTGAACTTTGAGATAGCTTCCTACGATGTTCAACCTTTGTACCTGTTGTAACTGCATGAACATCACTGATGCTGGAACAATGGCTGCTGGATTTGATTCTGTCAGCACTGCCACCGTTGACAGATTCTCGAGCACCCCCTAACATTCCCAACTCACGTGGATTATCTTCTGATATATACCCAAGAGAAAGTACCTCTCCTTGGTCTGAAATGATTTCCTTCATATCAGTATTCAATCCTTTCAATCCATGGATGACTTCACTTGAACCTCTACCAGAGATGCTAGTGTTGCCTTGGCCACTATCCAAAATATCACACTGGGTCTGACCCCTATCGAGATTTGAGTTTTTACCAGAAGAGAATTTAGAAAACAATTGGCCATCACGGTTATTCGCTTCATTCAAACACTTGACTGTGGGTTCACAGCAAGAGACAGATTCAACAACTGCAGAAGCTGGAACTAACTCTATCTTTTCATCAGCCTTACTTGTATACCTTGTATCGCTGGACTCATCAACATTAGGATCTTTGGAGGCTGATTCCTCAAGAGATGAAAAACCCCTTTCAACCCCTGTGCAGTTTGCTTCATTACTAATAGCGAAGCATGACGTATCAGCAGTTTCCAAACAAAATTCTGAACTAGAGGTTGTGAGTGTTCTGTTACAGTTTGTATTAATGTTAGAATCATTGAAATTCCCAATCTCCTTAGGTGACTGGTAAGATACTGGTGCAATATCTTCAACATAAACATTCGGTGCGATCACAGTGGAACCAGTCTCAGCAACAGGACAGGTTTGACTAGCCACTTCGGCAACTCCTTGAATGACAGCATCATCTATACTCTTTTTGGTTGACTTAGCCTTCCTCTTTCTGTATTTCTTCTTTGCGATATTCTTTACAGGTTTCTCTGCAATGGGGGAATCTGTGACTGGGGCAGCCAAACTGTTCACGCCAGAAGCATCTAAGCCCAAAGACCTCGAAGACTCATTCATGCCATCATAAGCCTGCTGGGAGGGCCCAGTACATTGTAAATTCTCTTTGGATTTGACATGTGGTGAAGCTTTATTTTGTGACTGTGTCAAAGCTTTGGACCTTGATATATCACCAACTGCAGAATATCGTGACGCACATTTAGAACCAAAACCATTGCATCGCTGGTCGATCCCTCGTAGCATTGTAGATGGGAATGCTGATAGAATATCCATCTATTGATGAGATCTGGGAACAAAATGCAACTATAGTCAAAATACTTTAAATCCTACTTAAAAAGAAGAGGTAGGTCAATGATTTCCACTGTACATTGGATGGGTACTTGCTCAATCATCTGAAAATGATGTGCCTGAAACAAACAAGAATGGCAGACTTGAATGAAAGCCAAAGCTAGTTTGAAATGAAAAGGAAAATCATTGATACACAACAAGTAATCAAGTTTCCTTGTGAAAATGCATTGCCATGAATCCAACTAGCCCTAAGATGATGATCATGATGATGGTGATGGTGATTAATGTTGTCAAAATCCTACAATTTTCAATTTACAATATACGATTTGAGTCAAATCTTAAGCAAAACGATTTGAATCTCACCTCGAATCCCTTTTTTATATGAATCCTACAATTCTATAATTTGAATGCTACAATTTATGATTCAAATCCCAATTTACATTTCAAATTATACTTGCTTTCTTCTATTTTAAGCTTCACTTGGCTTTCATTTTATGTTTTTAAATTGGTAGGGGCTTTAAGAATTGTTTAAAAAAGGTAAATTATTTTATTTGTTCTTTATAAGACATTAAATGATATATATACTCTTCAACTTTAAATCATGGAGCTTGTTTTTATGATTTCTTACTTCTTAAATGGTCAAAACACCAAATTGATGTATGACTTATCTGGAATGTTTTTGTGGATGCTTACGATAATGTTGACTTATATATATTATGGAATGATTTTTAGAAATAAAAACTTCTTTTTCTTCGGTCTATAGTATCAAATGTTGCTTTTCCAACGTGATTCTACATTCAAGAAGGTAACAAGAACATAAATTATTAAAGGATCCTTGTATGTTTTTAAGGGATATTTATTGAAAGGAAAAAAAGGAAAGATACGAATCCTTTAACATTATCATGACATGGTATTACTTGGTGCATATTGATGGCAAAAGGATGATTGATAGAGTTTTACTTTCTTTTTTTTTCGTGTTTTAAGAAAATTACTAAAAAAATCTTACAATTTACGATACAACTTGCGATTCGATATGATTCAACCCTTATTATGATTTACAATACGATAACGATTTTGACAACCTTGATGATGATGAGGGTGATATGTTAACTTCAATGAAATGAAACTCTAATCACTTGAATTAATTCATGGATTTTAACTAATGACAAGGGGAGGCCATTATATCAGTGACACTGGTCCAAGATAAATCATCATCATCACCATCTAAGCCTTATTCTAATTAATTGGGGTTGGCTACATGAATCATGCTCTGCTATTCCACTCTATGAAGCGGCCAGACCTTCAACTAGACCATAGTTCATCAAGTCTTTTCTTACTACCTCCATGCACATCCTTTTGGGCCTTTCCCTTGCCATTTTAGAGCCTTATGTTGTACCAACTCACTCCTAACCAGTGTGGTTCTTGGTCTCCCTTGCACATGACCAAACCATCTAAGTCTACTTTCCTCATCTTATTACTATTGGTGCTACTCCTAAGTTCCCCCAAATACATTCATTTCTAATTCTATCTCATCTTGTCACTCATCCATCTCAACATCCTCATTTTAGTTACACTCATTGTATGAACATGTTATTCTTTAACTGCCCAACATTGTGTCCCATAAATCATAGTTGATCGTATAGTTATCTTGTATAATTTCCCTTTCACTTTGAGCAGTACAGGACGATCACATAAAACTCTAAATGCACATCTCCATTTCTTTTTTGAGGGATCAAGTTGCAACATTTTGGTATCAGAGCAGGTCATCTTTGGAATTTTTTTTACTCATCATATCTCCCAATCGCTTCAAAGGAGGTGACACAGGAAGATTTTGTGCAAGTAACCCAATTGATCTGCGCGCTCACAAAACAAGTAGATCAATTCACGCACACGGTGGGCAATCTCACTAATCAAGTGGGAGAGCTCCAGTGCGGAGAGAATCCTGAGATCGAAGTTGGAGCACATAAACACACAGGGGGAGGTCCCCACCAAGGTCATAACCAAGCGATCAAGGGTTCAATCCCTAGCAGTTTTACCTTTCAGATATATATATATATATATATATATATATATATATATATATATATATATATATATTGCAGTTTAAAGACACTATCACCTTACATTTTTGCCACCACCCTTGGCATAAGTGTGGAAAATTGAATTTTTGTGCCAATCATCAATTTCTACAATTTGGCTTAAGGTGCAGCTAACAATTGCAAGTGGCACAATCTCAACTCCTTCAAATTGATCCCCGGCTTGTGATTAGACATCTTCCTCAGTGTCAGGGTTCGTCTAAAGGGAGACTTCAAGCTGATTGATATGTGCATTGGTCGCGGTCAATTGAGTCGCGATGGTCCTATTATTTGCTTCAATGGCCGTCAGACGGTGGTTAATAGCGTTAAGGGCATCAGCAATCTATTCTAGATTCATAGTGAGATGTAGACCAAAACCACGTCCAAAACAAGTGAGCATACACAAGGTAACTTTTAGGGGAAAACCTAAATCTAAGGGTAATGTTATGACAAAGACAAAACCAATATAGAAATTTAGTTAGACATGCTAGGGACACTAATCCTAAAATTCAGCAAGCCATTGACCGATAAAATACTACGCTGAAAATTCGGCAAGATGGCAATCTGACCGATAAAATACTACGCTGAAAATTCAGCAAGATGGCAATCTGCCAAGCTGAAAATTCAGCAAGCAAGTAATCTGAGAACTACAAACTGAAAATTCAGCAATGGGGCATTCCAAACTAAGAAACAATTCAGCAATATGAATATAAATTCTATAGGTTCTAACAGCCTAGATGTAAATTCTACCATAAATATGACTCTATCCTAAGTGCAACACAAAAATCGCATGCTAAACCTATCTCTAATACCAAATCTGATGCAGGACACATGATTTGATGCAGGATACATGATTTAATGCTAGCATGCAATATGGAGATTATGAAAGAGTTCATAAAATAATTCAATTAACAAACAATGCTAACTCACCACGTAATTAAGAGTAAACATTAGGAAATAAAATCTGATTTAACATAATCACATACTCGCATGCTAAGAAATCACATAAATTAATTAAAACTAGGCCCGATGAAGGATAGAACTCCCAATTTAGTATAGGCACGTTCCACACTCAATGGACTGACTTGTAGTTCTATGATTAGGGTTAGGAATGGAAAAATATGAAATTTGAAAAATTAGGGTTCACGGGAATTGGGGACTTTGGAATTAGGGTTTTTTAGAATTTGGGAAAAAGATGAAATTAGGGCTAGATTTGGTGAATTGGTTAAGGGGATTGATGGAGTCAGGTATCGGTAAAGGGGAATTAAGGTTTTGGATGAAGGCAAGTTAGGGATTTTGAGGCAATTAAGGAAATTAGAGATTAAGGGTTTGGGAATTTGGGAAAATTAGAGAATTAGAGACTCTAGGGTTATGGTTTATATGTAGAGTTAGGGATGGGGAATCAAAGGGTTTTAATGGGGGAAGCTAGGAGAAATCAAGGGATTGAGGGATTGTTTGTACGGTCAGCCTAGGGGCTTGCACGTGTGGTTGTACAGTCACACGTGTGGATTGTTGGTTAGGATTTTGGGGTCCTCAATACTTGATTTCGGTTGGGGTTGAAGTTGGATGATGAAAAACTGAAGAAGATATGATTTGGATGGTTTTGGATAGGAATGGAAGAAGAAAGATGAAGTTTTTGGAAAAAATACATCTTTTAGATAGAAAAGAAGAGAGAATGAAGATAATAAATGGAAGCATCACACCTCCGTTGAATAGGGAATGAAATCACACCACACCCAAGCTCCAAATCACTTAGACTATTCTTCAAATCACACCACACCCAAGCTCCAAATCACATGGACTATGCTTCAAATCACATGAAGAAAAGAAAACACAAAGCTTTTTTTTTTCAAAATAATGACATTAAGGTTCCACACACACCCCCTTCCTCTTTTATAGTCTCAGAAAAGACTTTTTACAAAAAAGTGCTCACAGATAAGATTCTCAACATAAAGACACTTAATAAATTAAAAGTTGTTATTAACTCCCTAATCTCAACACAAATATAAGTTATACCAAAAATAATGAAGCATGTAAATAACTAAACTATTTCATGGCTCATGAGGTCCACAATCAAGATGTCCGATGATAATGATCCAATGGTCCGATTATCGTGTCCACCCTATCCAACAGTCCGATATGTCCAAGCTCATATATGCAGCCCACGTGCATCTTCCCAGTGTGGGGTATTCAAAGATGCACGAACATGCACACGGGGTCTTCAACGTGTCTGGGAATGTGAATTGGGTCAAGCAAGCCCCATGTAATGATTGCCTAGCCATAAGGAAACTGGCTCAACCCTCCTCCAGTGTGGGGTATTCAAAGATGCACGAACATGCACACGGGGTCTTCAACGTGTCTGGGAATGTGAATTGGGTCAAGCAAGCCCCATGTAATGATCGCCTAGCCATAAGGAAACTGGCTCAACCCTCCTCCAATATGGTGCTTGGATGTCCTCATCAAAACCCTATCTCTAATAACATATAGAAAGGGAGAAGACATTTAGGGAAAAATGGTGTTAACTCTCTCCCTCCCTCCCTCCCACCCAAATGTAGATGACTAAATAAAGCACATGGAGGTTGACCATTGTTTCGAATTCAAAGAGCCAAATGTTAGAAGTGAATACCAGCACATAACATATTTATGAAAGGTGATAACAGGGAAGACAACAGGAACTGTAACGACCCTGATTTTCGTGACCCACTTAAGACCCTAACTAAAATAAATTTATAATTTAATTTTCCTTTATTAATAAAACCAAGCACTTAGCCCGGTTATTAGGAGCACTCTCGGTAGAGGGATAGGTTAGGGGATCAACTCCCAACACCACAAGAATTTTTGTTTTTGACAAAACCCACAAATTCTTGTGAAATCTTCTAGAATCGGGGCTCTTCTTCTATTTAAAGGGAAGATTTGCATGAAATTTTTGCAGAAAACACTAAACTTAAGAGAAACCGAGAGAGAGAGAAACCCTGCAAAAGAGGAGCCTCCGCCGGTAAGCTTTTCATCCATTCTACATTATTTCTTCATAATTCCTATCTGAAAAACCTAGATCTAACCAATGGACGTGGCGGCTTAACCCTAAGTCCATTGTCTTGATCTATGGAGAAGCTTTTGAAAAGAGGAAACGGTTTTCAAGCTATTTCTACATATTGGGAAGATCAACTTTGAGAAATCCAACTGTGTCAGTCTAAGAGATTCCAATCAAAGGATCATAAAGGCGAATCACGTTAGGACCTCGAATTCTAGAGTAATCCGATTGAGGAATTCCCATAGCCATCTGCGAATTTCGTAGGTAACAATAGTTTATATTGAAAACAGTTTTCAATCAATAGTTATAGATTCCGAATATTTCGGATATGAGCAATCCTTTGGTTTTCCATATCCAACAAAAAATAAAACCATTAGATGGGTTGCACCCAATTCTGGAATCAATAAGAATTCACCAAAACTAAGGAAGAAGAAAAACTCTAAAATTCTCGAAAACTGTGTAACTGAACCTATTTGACTTCGGTTGTTTGATCGAAGTCAGTGTTCAATCGATTGAAGAGAGTCAATTTCTGTCCGACGACCAAATTCCAAGATTCATAACCTGGTTCAACTAATCAAACTTGAGGTTCGATCGATCGAGGGAATCCTCGAATGATCCCGATCAATCGAACTCATTCGATTGAGGACGACCAAATTTGTCTGGCGAGCAAACTAATTTAATCCGATCACGCTTAATCGATCGACGAGCAGGGTTCGACCGATCGAATATGGCCACAAGTGTCCAAAGACTTAATGAATGTAATTCGAATTTTATCAATCTAAGCCCAGTTGTCTAATCGATCGACTGCATTGATCAACGGTCACTATTGGTTTCCAAATTTAAAGTTTAGAATTTATGTTTAGGCATCTTGCTTGGATACTCCACTTGTTGGAATAATATAATTAAATTTTGGTGTGCTAAACCATCTTAATAGGGATTCGAAGTAAAGATTCCAAAAGGTCAGATTAATTGAAGGATTCAACCATACCATAAATAGGAGAATGAATTCCAACGTGTCTCATATCTACAGGATTAAGATAGAAGATTTGATGGTTGAGATTGTTCCAATTGATATGGTTGTTGTATGATTGTTGAAATATTGTGGAATTGTGATCCTTGCTTTATGGCATATGCTTTAGAAGATCCTGATGAATGCTAAACATGCCCGTATGACAATCAATGATATCATGAATCCATGTTTCCTCTCAGAGAGAGATGTATCTAATTGACTATACATATCGATGCATACACATTGAGCATACATTACATGCATCCATGTGAATGCATGCACAACTCGTGCTTAAGTTCTTAGGGGATCTCCCTGGATGGATATGCCTGGTAGATTCATTACCAGATGCCCACGATAGTGAAAGCCTATTCATGGAGTGGATGTACAGATTGCCCATGCCCACCTAGGTGGATGTCTGTCAGGTACAAGTTACTCATGCCTACCTAGGTGGATGTCCGACACATACAAATTTTGGGTTGACGGATAACCAACCTAAGCAAGTGGACGATCTCCACATCCATGCTCATGTTGCATATATATAATATAGTTTGGTTGTGCTATCTTATATTATGTTTTGTATGAACCATGCTGGGTTCACTCACTAGCATGGCCAGCTAACGTTGTGGATTAATAATCGTATAGAGATGGGCGATGCAGGACGATCTAATCATGTGCCAGAAATTGAGGACAAATTGGTTGATAAAACTCAAGACCAATGGTCGTATTTGGCGGAAGGCAAACTCGTTGCATTAGACAGCTGAATTTATTATGCGGTTTATTCTAGGAGTTTTAGTTCCCATTCGTTATTTACAATGTTATATGGATTAAATTGAGAATTGTTCATAGCACGATATAGTTGAATTATGATTGATTATTTTAGTTTAATGAGGTCTCAAATGGGTGGACTCAGATGATTCCTATTCAAATGATGTGGTTTTGAATATACGTGATGGAAATTATAGGAATGTAACCCAAACGTGGATTGTCGAAACTTGGGTCTGAGGGTGCACACTCAGTATCCGAATTTTGGGGCGTGATATGAACCAATCTTTAGGCACCATGGTTTGTCCCACTGCGCATTGGAGTGGGGCAAAAAACAGGAAGCGCATCGTGTGGTCTGCTAGTCTTCACCTTTTTTCCACCTCAGATCATGATGGTTGATATTTCGGGTCCAAACATAAACACTTGAACTTTCTCCTCCTCCTCCTCCTCCTCCTTTACTTGAGGAATGTAAATATTGCCATCTTTCCCCACTAACTACTACACATGCCCAAATGCATCAATGAAGTTTTTTTTTTTTTTTTTTTTCCGTTTTCTATATTACAAATCAGCCATTTTGTCTTTTACTTAGAGACCAAATATAGATCGAAAGGACAGAAAGGAAGAACACTGTCCTCCTCAATCTCTCATCATCTTATAAACCGTTAAAACCCTAAATACCAGAATCTGACCCATCCAATCATCGAATTGGGAAGTATAAAAATTCCAACAACCAGATTATAAACAAATATTTCAATTAACATGGGTCGCTTAGATTAAAATATAATAACAAAGAACAGTATATTAAACCCTAGTTTCATACAAACAGATATTTCCGAATCCATACCAAGAGTTGAAAGAACGCACCATCACAAATGCATTTTCTGACCAAATTTCATCTAAAACCCTAGAAATCATAAATTAACCAAAGTAATACATACATGCTGATTCTATCAAGAAATACAAAAGCAAACCCTAATTTAAGCAAAATCAAATATCCGTACTAGAAATCTATCTGAAATGAGAGTCTCCTAGCGCAATCTGGCCTAATCAAACACCAAAATGACGAGAATCATACAAGATTCATGAATAATAAACAAATTATACTTAAAGAGAAAACGAATTTTCCTTTAAAGATTCATATCAAAAGCAGAAAACAGACAGAATACCCAAGAAGATCAAACAGATAAAACAGAAAATGAAGGATAAAAAGAAATAAAACCTGAGAGAGAGAGAGAGAGAGAGAGAGAGAGAGAGAGAGTCGTCTTCGTAGAAAGAGATGAAATGGGAGCGAATGGTTTTGAAGTTTTAAAATAACGATTTGACGATTTTTTATTTTTATTTTATTGTTAACGGTTTTCTTGCCCGCCCGTTGAAGATTTAGAAAAGATTCGGGGGCGCGCGCCATTCGCACATGTGTAGCCGTTTACACGTGTTGGCCCGCTCGTGCGTCTGTGCTCGTGTGAGTGCTTCTGGGCTCTCTAAGGGAGTAACTGGATGACGTGATGATCTAAACCATTGATATAATGGGTGCCACTATGATACACCATGGAGGTATAGGATTGCTGGGCACATGAAGCTAGGTGGGGCCCATAATATTGGGCGCAACAAATCCACCTCATCCATTCATTTTTTCCTAATCATGTTAGGACATGTGCTAAAAAATAAGGCGGATAAAAAGCTCAGGTGGACCGCACGACATGAAATAATAAGAATTGAATGTCCACCGTTGAAATATCCACGGCTATAAAAGTTTTGAATCAGGATAATATTTCTACATTTTCTATTTATGCCCATAATAATGACCTTATGATTTGAATGGATGGCATAAAACATCACGGTAGACACTAGTCGGTTTCAATGATAATATTTTCTTACCTACTCTTTTCTATTGTCTTTAGTTTTGGATTTGCCTCAATTTTAGACGTATGTCTTAATATAATCTGAGGCAAAATAGATGGACATTGATCCCTGGCTTGTCAAATCAAATCTATTACTTGATTTCACCAGTCATCCTGATTGACGGTGTAGATATGACCCCTGCCCTTCCAAATGATATCTAACCACTCATGTCATTTGTCTTCTCGATGGGAGCGGATTAGATGCAGCGGGCGTCACTTAAGACAGTGCGTCCCTTACCATGGGGTCATCTTCGTGTATTGCATATCCAAACTGGTCATCCATGGATAATTTTAAAGCATGAGTCTAAAAATGAGGTAGATTCAATTCTTACGTGGCATAATAAATAGCGATGGTTGGTGATTAATGATACATAAAAGTGATATTTGTCATTTCATTTCGTTCGAGTTTTTGTGACCTTATGAGTAGGTGGGATGGCAGTAGAACATTAAGAAGACCTTCCTATAGATGATAGGAAGTTTTAAATGGTATAGCGTTCAATCACCACCGCTTCTATTA
Source organism: Magnolia sinica (assembly GCF_029962835.1). Classification (NCBI taxonomy): domain Eukaryota; kingdom Viridiplantae; phylum Streptophyta; class Magnoliopsida; order Magnoliales; family Magnoliaceae; genus Magnolia; species Magnolia sinica. The sequence goes on along the minus strand of NC_080573.1, from coordinate 4,170,993 downwards.
AATGGTCCACTAGAGATTCTTATCTTTCTCATTTTTAATGGATCATCGAAAAAATGATGTGGATCAAAATTTTAAGTGAACTACACCACAGGAAGTAGTGGGGATTGAATAGCCACCGTTGAAAACTTCTTGTGGTTTACAAAAGTTTTGAATCAAGCTAATTTTATGTTTTCCATTCATCTATGTTTATGTGACTTCATGAATAAGTTAGATAGCAAATAAACATAGGAGTGAGCCGTCGGAAGGTTTTAATGGTAGGCATCATTATCTTCACTACTTTCTATGGTGTGGTCCACTTGAGTTTTGGATATGCCTCATTTTCGGGCTCGTACCCTAAAATAATCTCGCAACATGAATGAATGGGGTGTTAAGCTTGCAGCATAGGGTTGAAAGTTGGGCGGGTTCAACCCGACCATCCCGTGATCGACCCGACATTGGGTTGGGCTCGGGTCGGATATATCGAGTCCGATTGGGTCGGATATATCGGGTCCGATCTCAAGCTTGGGTTATACAAACACTAACCCGATAAAACTTGGGTTGGGCTCGAGTTAAGGTCTCGAGTTGCCCAACTCAACTTGAACCCGATCAATATATTAGTTACTTATAAATTATAATTGAGTGTGGATTGTTTGTGTCGAAGGCACATTAGTAATGTCGGGTCTCATTTGTCCACATCATTTCCAATGACTCAAGTTAACAAGATATGCTAGCTCTCTCCCAAATAGATTGCGTGCTATGCTACATGACTTTTAAAGAAGTAATTATCTTATATTTTAGCTTGTTTTTTAAAGAAAAATAAAATTCTTTACGATGAATAAGCACATATATAATTAATAAAATCATAAATATAAAAAATAAGTTCTATATTGAAATATAATAAACTAATATAATAATGAAAATATTAGCACGTATACACCCGACTAACCTGATCAACCCGACCAAGCCCGCTTGAGGTGGGCTTGGGTTGAGAATTCCCAACCCGAGGTTGGGTTGGGTTGGGTTGGATTAGGGTTGAGGTATAAGAGCCTTGGGTTAGATTAGGGTTGAGCACCAACCCAAGCAAACCTGCCTGACTTTTAGCCCCATCGCAACATAAATGAACGGGGTGGATAAAACAAATAAATCACGGTGGGCCCGTGGAGCTTTTGCAGCAAGGACCATTAGGGAGCTCCGTATGGGAGGAGGTGCCAATAGTCCGAATGAAATTCGCACGGATCCTGCCATCATGGATCATTTTGCGACGTCTCATTTTATTTTGGTGCTTTTAAGCTTCAGGTGTGACAACTTGGCATGGTGAAGGGCATCCAAACCGTCTACCATTGATGCCTATCATCTAGATAAATGTTCAGTCAATTGATAAAGTGGGCCGCATCTACAAGATGAATGGATGGTTAAAAAGTCTCTAATTCCATGCATGCACTCGAATCCAGAACATTGAAATGACGGGATCCACAGCTGATGGTGCATAGGCACAGCCCCAAAATCAAAATGATAAGTGGATCCTGACTTCAGCTGTAGTTGAATTTCCACCGTCAATTACTTATCCATGTTAACTGTCTGTTGCTCCAACCTGAGCGAGGCACCAGGCTAGATTTATGATAGAAAACCTACTAATACTAGCATGGTTTCCGTACTTGGTGACTCATCTCGATTCAATAAGGTTGACTCTTGTCCAGCTTATCCTAGTCGTGGATCATGTATTATATTAGAAATTTATACAGGGCCTGTTTGGATACCACCAAATAAGTTACTTTTTAACTTAATTTTTACACTAAAAATTACGTATTTCAATTTTTTAAAAATTATAGTTTTTAACCTGTAACTTTTCAATTTTCTTCCATCAGTCACGGTTCTTTGACAAGGAGACTCTCTCTCTCAGTCCCACTATCGTTGTCAAAAGAGGCCCACATGATGGGTTGTCCCATCAAAGGTAGGGCACAATGATGGATAATTTATATCAAAGGTGGGGCCCACATATCAAAGGTGGGGCCATGTGATGGATGACCTTATATTAATGTGGGCCCATGCGATGGGTAATCTGCATTAAAGGTCAGCACTTGATGATAAATAGCCCATGGCCAAAGCGGACTAGTATAATGGACAATTCACTTTAAAAGTGGGGCCTACATGGTGGACGGTCCACATCAAAGGTAGGCTCCGCATGATGGGGCAGTCGACATTAAAGCAGGGCCACATATGATGGATGGCCACATCGAGGTGAGCCCCAAATGATGAACGGTCCACATTGAAAGTTGACCCTTAATGATGAATGGCCAACATCCAAGGAAAGCCCCGCATGATCGACAACCCATGTTGAAGGTAGGGCCCACACGATGGATGGTCCAAATCAAAAGTAGGCTTCACAAGATGGATGACCCACATTAAGGTGGGCCTCATGTGATAGACAGTCCACATCAAAGGCCGGTCCTAGCTATAGTGGCCTACATCAGCTGGGCCCACATGATGGACGACCTACATCTAAGTTGGGACCACATGAAGGATGATCCACATCAAAGGTGGGTTCCCATGGGATGGGCAATGAATGTTGAGGGTGGGCCCCGCATGATGGATAACCAATATCAAACTTAGGCCCTACATAATGGATGATGCACATTAAAAGTTCGCCCCTAGTGGTGAATGGCTCACATCCAAAGTGGGCCTTGCATGATGGATGACCACATCAAAGGTGGGGCCCACACATTGAACAGTCTACAACAAAGATTGGCTCCGCATGATGGACAATGAATACAAGGGTGAACCAAATAAACCTAGGGAATAAATAAATATATGATGTTCGAAATAAAACATGGTTCTTTACTTTCTAGCCAGTAAGTATAAGTTTACCAAATAAGCTTTTTATTCAATAAGAAAATTTTCATATAAACTACTCAAGGCATAAGTATTTTACAATCCAAACACCCTCTAAAAGATATGAGAAAATGCACCCTGCTAATCAAAGTGGACGTAGGTACCAAATTCCATAACACAAAATGGCACTGGAATAAAAGTATCACCTCACTTGTATTTTGCACCAAATTCCACAAAAGAACTCAAGCACCTGAGGTTAGGTTTTAAAATATAAAAAATTAAAAATCATAAATGAGGAAATTTTTGGTATTTTCAATTTATCCTTTTATTTATTTCATCTTCTAGCATTAGTTATTTCTTTTTAGTTTCTAATGCTGTTTTAATCCCATACTAAAAAGAACGTGGGAAGAAAAAGCTTATATAAATTAATCATTGGTTTGTTTTCTGAATCATAGAAGCAACCTGGCATGCGCACAATCATATCAAAGAGAAAATACTCTCAGACTTTTCAAAAGGAAATTATTTGTAAAGTATCATTTATCTTAAGTGGTGCAAGATTTAGTTCATGAAGTAACCTCTGACATCATAGAAAGTGATTAAAAAAAAAGTTATCATACTAGGTTAAAATTAAGAGAACACCTCCAACAACTAAATAGGTGGATAGCAGCCAACTACATTGTAGTACTCCACTTTCTCAATTCACACACACGCACGCGCATACATGCACAAGAAAGGACATGACCCCAAAAATGAGGCAGATTCAAATCTCAGGAAGCAGATTGCATAAAAGGGAACGTCATGGGCCCACTGTGATTTATGTATTTTATCCATTCAATTCATACATTTTACCGGATGTTTTCAGTGCTTGAGCCCAAAACGAAACACATCCAAAGCTCAAAGTGGATCATACCATGGAAAAAAGTGTGTGAATTAAACATCTATCATTGAAAATTTCTTGAGGGCCAATGAGGTTTAATATAATATTTATGTTTTCCCTTCATCCATGTTTGTGTGATCTCATAAACAAGTTAGATGACAAATAATGGAAGGTTTTAATAATGGAAATCAGTATTCCAACGGTTTATTGCGTGGTGTGGTTCGCTTGAGCTTTGGATATGCTTCAATGTTGGGCTCAACTCCTAAAATGGGTTGGAAAAATGGATGGATGGCATGGATAAATCACGTACATTCACAATGAGTCCAATAGAGTTTACTTTGTATGATAAAAAGACATTAAGTAACTCACTAGGGATTGAATGCTTACTATTGAAAATATTTTGGTGGCCTCCAAAGTTCCAATCAAGCTGATACTTGTGTGTTCCCTTCATTTAGGTTTACATGACCTTACCATCAGATTGGATGACTAGGGGTGTACATTGAGTCGAACCAAGTTGAGTTGGTCACTAGCTGACCTCAGCTCGAACCTGGCTTGGCTCGGTCCTCGAGCCTAATTGGCCAGCTCGGCTCAATTTAGTCAGTAGCTTGGGCCACTTCGAGCTAAGTTCGCCCATGCAATATTTTTCACAAACACATGGAGTGCACCTTCAAATTCTCATTAAATGTAAAACATCATCAGTGGTGTTACAGGTATTTCATTAAACACCTTGTAAGCAACATCAAAATCAAGAAAAAAGAAAAACAAAAGGAAATTTGTTTAATGAAACAAACCTTCCTTGCCACAAGTCGACACTTCGTTGAGTCATTTCATCAAACACTTGGTGAGCAACATCAATATTAAAGTAATCGAGTTATCGAACTGTCTGAGTCGAGTCGATCTGGGCCAGCTCGAACTCATTTTCAAGCTCTAAAAACCAGCTTGACTTCGATTGAACTCAACCACCAGCCGAGCTAATTCAAGCTTTTCCGAGCCAAGTCGAGCGAGTTGACCGAGCTAGCTCCATTCCACACCCAGGTGGATGACAAATAAACATTTTAATAGGCCTTCAAAGTTTTTCAGCGGTGAGATTTTTATTTTCGTTAATTTTGGGCTCGGGCGCTAAAATCAGCTGAAACTGTTTCCACGTCTTGGATAAAACAGATACATCATGGTGGGGGCCACGCATCTTTGACACCAACTACCTGGGTGATGCCAGGGTCACTAGCCAAAACGAAGTCCATCCAACCTGTTCATAAGGTCAAACTGACATGGATGAAAGGGATGACACAAGTATCAGCTTGATCCAAAACTACAGTCGCCCTCAAGAAGTTTTCAACGGTAGGAGCTTAATTCACACTGTTTCTTGTGGTGTGGTCCATATCAGCTTTGGACATGCTTCAATTTTGAGAACATGCCCTACAATGATCTGGTAAAACAGATGGACGGCGTGGATAAGACACATACATCACAGCGGCCCCACTACTCAATACGCAATCCGCTTTTCTAAAACACAGCCCTCTTTCGAAAATAACACGATACCCAACGCACCCTCCGGCCCTCGGAATCCAATATCTCGATTATCTCGATCTACAAAGCCATTGAAGAGAAGATTTTGGCCGATCAATCGACCTGCAAGAAGGTCCATTTACTGTATTTTCAAGCGCATTGGAGAACGAAGGAAAAAGAAATCAGATTTCCCCCTCTTCAAATCCTTACGTCTACGAAGCTCAATCCAGTTTTTTGTTGGATTGAATCTCTTCCTGAGCTTGATAGAGGTATGTTCTTATCCCTGAATATCTGTTAATGAGTTCCTTTTCATTTCCGATGCAGATTTATGTTTTCTGTCGGGATTTATTTATTTTTTATTTTTAAATTTTTTTAAAAATCCGTTTATTATGCAATGTGTGTGTATGGCATGCTATACAATGTTGTTATTTTTTCAAATTTTTTGTGTTTATGGAGGTGTTTGGGTGGCTGTGCAATGTCTTTTATCGCATGGCCCATGTGATGGTTGGATAGGCTTGATTTTTCTTAGGTGGCTCACAGGTGGCTATTGTTTTTATGGTGTGGCCATTGGCCAGTCCAGTAGGGCTGGTCGAATCCATTTTTCTGTGTTTTGGCTGTCCATTGTTTTTTTTTTTTTAAAAAAAAAACTTATTATTTATCATATTTTCCCAAAATTTTAATTAAAAATAGAAGTATCGTGCAGCTTACACTACATGCTACAGGGGGCTGAATGCTGCGCAATATGCTATGCGCTATTTATAACAAACTTGTTGTCTTCACCTGCCTGGTGGGTAGGAAAAAAGTTTTAAAGATAGACAATTTCCAAAAGAGGTCTGTGATCACTCCTAATATCTGTGCCTTATTTATGCCAGTGAGAAACTTTAGGAGATGCTAAAATACCACATATTTGCATATTTAGGAATAAAAAAACCCAAAAAGAATGCTTACATAATAAGTTTCCATTTAATAGGGGCCTAAAAGAATGTGTTGATGTAAGAAACCGATCCAACCATCCCATTCATCCATCCAACCATCCATCCAAATGTCCGTCCAAACGTTCATCGATATTTTAGAATATTGACTGTTGGGCATGGAAGCAACCTTAAATCAAAGCAAACAAGCAATAGAGAATGAAAAATCCAAGCACACACAGAGAACACGCGAGATTTTACTTGGAAAACCCTTGCGGTAAAAAATCACGATACAAAGCGATGATCAATGCACTATAATCAAAAGAAGGTGACAAGAGATGGAACAACTTACATTAGAAACCCTAGGTTTCTCTCAAAACCCCTGAGTATTCATGCTAGGCTCCAAAACCATCATTCTACTTTAACACTAATCGCAATTAGAAGGCTATTTATACACTTCCGTACAAGATTAGGAAATAAAACCCGCACTTACGCATTTCGTCGGTCGAACCAATGGGACCTTCGGTCGAATTGACAGGAACCGACTCACACCCATCCAGTCGAATTGAAAACGTGCAAAAGTGGATACCGTGCATCTGAGAATTCACCCACTAATTTTTTCGTACCGAAAGGGACACTGGTAGAATCGAGACAAGGGTCTTCTCTGCACTAGGATTAAAGACATTCGATCAACAATCCCCATCGTCGCTTTAATCCTCCAGCTCCACTGCTCCAAGCTACTATCATCATATCTAATCATTTTTAATATAACATTATCATCGTTTCGTGCACACTCCGTCTTCATTTATTCTTTGCCAACCCCATAGAAGCCGAGCAAAACTTGAACTTCTTTGTAGGAACAACTTTCATAAGTATGTCCGCTGGATTCTCGCTGGTGTGAATCTTCTCAAGAGTGACATCTCCTTCCTCTAGTTGGTTATGAATTTTTAAAAGGTCTTTGGGAGCATGAGTTGGATTCAGAGGTGCTTCTTGATGTCCTTAAGAAGTTGCTCCCTCTTTTAGTGAGAAGGATGTTGTTCACAAATGGCACTCTCTTGTAAAGGCTTCCTTAAGGTTCTCCGGTCAGCGAGGTCCTTGGGCACCCCTTTCGCAAATATTTTGGATTGTTAGAGCCCCATGACTCAAAAGCCTTTGGATGGAAATGGCTATGGGAGCCTCCAAAAGAGGAACATTGGCATTGTATATATTTGCTTCACGTGTTTGAAGGAGTCTATCAACCAATTATTTCCCTTCATTGTGAGATGGCTTTGGATATTTTGGGCTTTAAAAAAAAAAAAGAAAAAGAAAATTGCTTGGGTTTGTTTGAAGTTGATAGAGGACCTTTTGGACAAATTGTCTATGGACCCATTTATTTTTATATTTTATTTTTTTGAAAGGTTCTACGAGGCCATTTAAACCAAGATGTAAAATCCTTTGGCACATGCTTTCGATTGTGATATGTGTGATATTTGAAAGGAGTGAAACAAAATATTCTTTGAAGGCATCTCCTCTCATTTAGACTAAGTGAACAGAAATTAAGATTTTCATTAGGAGTTACGGCCTTGCATTACAAGCTTTCAAGGGGGTGAGAACTTTGGCCATCTGCTTCGTAATTGTCATAGGATCATTGATGATTATAACAATTCCCTAAAAGAAGTTGATGCTTGGAGGCCACTGCCCAATAGTTGAAACTTAAAGTTGATGGTAGCCCAATGCATAATCCAAGTGCATCCAGGATAGGTGGAGTTTTAAGGGGCAATGCCGTTTTTTTAAAATGCCTTTCTCCACTGAGCAGGTAACGGTCATTCAATGGAGCTTTTTGGCCATGAAAATTGGTATGGAAGTCTTCTCAAACATTTTGTATGGCCACTACTTGTGTAAGGGGATTTTCATAATGCTATTTGTGTGAGTCGAGTATAAGCTCAATTCACCTTGTCTATTAAACCAGGTTAGACTGCAGACCTCTTACACGGAAGTGGCAGCTAACTATTGTTTCAAGGGAAGGCAACAACAGCAACATTGCTAAGTCTTTAGCTAAAGAAGCAATTTTCAAATAATGATTTGAATTTGCAATTCCAATCCATTATGACTTGTAATCCTTTCCTTTCTGTTTTAAGTTGCTAATGAAATAAAATTAGTCCCACTACTTTTCTCCCTTGAGTTTGGTGACCTTATCATGTTGAGTTTCACAAACATTTTTTTATATATAAATCTTGGCATTTTTATCATATCGAGCAATTTGGACAGGATTTGTATCTCTCTTGTTTTAATAAGATCTCGTTGCTTATAAAAAGACTTCTAAGAAACAGAAACTTTATCTGCCCTGTAACACTAGTTACGTACAGTACATTGCTTTGCCTCTTTAAAAATGTATTACCACATTCTTCCATGCTGCCAATGCCACCCGCAGATGGCACATTGCTTTGCCTCTAAGAACTCATACAAGTTTTTATCTTCTCCCTTGCACCCTGTTTGATATCATTAGGTGAACCTTCAAGCTAATTACACGCTTCTTTGGATTCATGAAATATGAATGACACATGATTCATTAAATACCATGCACTTGTATTTATAACAGCCATTTTGCTCTATACAGTCGTCTAACAATGTTGAGGAACCCAAAGATGAAGTGTGCAAGGGCATGGATGTTGCTGTATCATCTGCAGAAGCCCAAACAACCTGGCACGACACCCTCTCGAACATCCTCCAGCAAGCATCAGTATATGGAATAGCTGCTGGGTACTGCATTTCAGCATCACTCCTGTCCATAATCAACAAATGGGCCAACATGAAATTCCCTTGTCCTGGGGCCTTGACAGCTCTACAATACTTCACGAGTGCATTCAGTGTCCCATTGTGTGGATGGTTGAAGCTCGCTGAGCATGATCTGCTCGAGCTATGGACCATGTGGAGGTTCCTACCCGCAACAATCATTTTCTAGCTCTCCCTCTTCACAAACAGCCTGCTGCTGCTCAATGCGAATGTTGACACCTTCATAGTCTTCCGCTCGGCGGTCCCTATATTTGTAGCTGTAGGAGAAACTGTCTACCTAAACCAGCCTTGGCCATCTCTCAAGACATGGCTTTCGCTTACCTCCATGTTTGGGGGTAACGTCTAGAGCTGGGCATCGAGTCGAGTCGGATTGAGTTAGGGCTGACTCGACTCGATTCGGTTTTGAAGTAGGCCTGACCTGAACTTGATCCAACTCGATACCGAGTCCAACATGCCTGACTCGATCCGAGTTCGGTTTGGCTTGGATTGATCCGGACCGAGTCCGATCCGGTCAGAAGTACCGAGTCGGATTGAGAGATGAGGGAGGGAGGGAGTGGAGAGTAGAGAGAGGAGGAGGGTGATGGTTGTGGGTGGTTGTCGGGCTTGGAAGAGGAGGATGAAGAGGAAGGTGATGGTGGTGGGTTGTCGGGCTTGGAAGAGGAGGAGGATGAGGGAGGGAGAGAGAGAGTTTGGGATCGGGTCGAGGTAGGGTGCGGTGGGTAGGGTTACAGAGTCGGGTCGGGTCAGGTTTCGGATCGAGTCGTGTCTAACCGGATCGAGTTTCAGGTCAAGTTACTGGGTAACTCGAACTCGACTCGGTTTCAGTTCTGATTGGGCGAAGCCTACTCTGTTCGGACCGACTCACTCATTCGGTTCGAGTCGAGTTAGCCGGATCGAGTCATCCAGTGCCCACCTCTTGTAGTGTCATCTATCTGTTGACAGACGATCAGTTCACATTGACGGCATACGGTTGGGCTTTGGCTTATCTTGTGAGCATGACGATAGATTTCATTTATATAAAGCCAGTGGTGATGACTATAGGCCTGAACACTTGGGGTTTGGTGCTTTACAATAACCTCGATGCTCTTCTTTTATTCCCACCGGAGCTGCTTATAATGGGCGAGCTGGAGAAGATAAAGCGCGATATTGAGGACAACTCGGCTTGGAATTCAGGCGTGGTTTTGCCAGTGGGTTTGTCATGCTTGTTTGGTTTGGCTCTCCCCTTTTTTGGGTTCTCTTGCAGATCAATTTCTGCAACAGGCTTACGGTGCTCGGTATAGTCGACAAATTCCTGACTGTTGTGATAAATCTAGTATCTGGAACAAGCATTCTACCACTGGGGGAATGTTGGGCTTTTGATATGCATGTTTGGTGGGGTTCTTTATCAGCAGTCTATGACCAAGCCAAAGGCTGCTGCTGAAACAGAAGCAGTTGCAAGAGTTGGTGATGAGGAACAACAGCACCTTCTAGAAATGGAATCTGCATCAGAAGCAAACACTACTGAAAAGCCTGTTGGTTGATTCAGGAGAGGTAAAAATGAGTGTTCTTTTTTTATTTTTTTCCAGGCAATATTCTGGGCATTCCTTTTGTTGTATTCTTCTTGAACATATCATTGGCCATGAAAGGAGAAAAAGAAAAAAGAAAAAAAGAGGATAAGCGCATTCTACCATCCATGATTCATGTAATTTTAGGCAGTTTTATCTTTCGACTCTTACATTCTTCTTTTCAATCAAATTCCTCCCTACTTGTAGTTTCATTGGTTTTCTATCGATAGGTTTTCTTCTACAGATTTACATACACCTTTAAATTATTACATATGCCAACATTGCACATTTGAGGGGTGTCTGACACGTGCAGTGAAGGATGTCACAGCTGTGTAAGGCCCAAAGTCATTTTTACCGTAAGGCCCACATCTATGCGTAGGTAAGATGTCACATGCACACCACGCTAGTACCACTGCCTCATGTAGAGGCGCATGTGGGGCTCACAAAAGTCCAGACTCTTACATGCTTTTCTGTTGTGAATCTTCATCTGTAGACATTACAATCTTTCTTTGTGGTTGTATTTCTTTTGTTGCTTGTTTGTCTGCTGATGTTTTGGAGGATGAAGCTTTCCAGCCTTGTAGAGGACTACTGGAGTGGGCATCTGCACTGTCTTGCAGAATTTCAATGCCCTTGAAATGCAGCCTTTAAGAACTGAAAATCAGCTCCATGGATTGCGTGTATCCTCTCCGTCTCTGAGAGTTGGTAAGCCAGAGAGAGATTGAAGAGGCAATTTCACCTTCTAGATTCCCACTAGAAGATACTGGCTATTCGGAAGCTGTGTACTTTGTGGCCAGTTAGGTGGGACCACAGTGAAGATTCTCTGGCCCAAAAATCAGGCTGCTCCTTTCTTCAGGTAAAGCAATGCGTGCCAATCAAAATGTAGAACTGGTCATATTTTTCCTTACAGTAAACCAACATGACCCATTTGATTGCAGACTGTCATTCTTAGGGTAGGAAACTCTCATGTGGGATCCAGCTGATGGGTGGCCCAGCTCTTGCACATGAGTGACAAGTTGGCTCATGTGCTGCAAATTGACTGGATGAGGATAGTTGGCCCTCATTTTTTAAGGCATGGCATTGCATCTGCCGTACATATGGCTATTCCGGAGTACTTGAGTCATCAAGATCATTTTGCATGGAGCATAGCCCAGAAGATGGTCCAGGTCTAGATCTTATTTCTCTCTCGTTCAATTTTGATCATTGATTTTTGTTTTACTTATCTGTTTGTTAGTTACCTGTTAGATGGTCATGATCATTGATCAATGCAATTTCATGTTATGCTCCGTCTGCGATGATGGCATTGATCAAAGTGCAAGTATACCACTGTACAGTGGATGAGGTGTCAAAATAAAAGTGGTTTTGAACCATTGTTCCTACAATTATCTTCTATAGGTATGGACAGAACCTACCATCTGGTATTTTTTTTTTCACACGCACTCACACCACAATGGGCGCTCGAACCCATGACCTCATGTTGAAACTCTTCTGAGTCTACCACTAAGCCATAGGGTCGCAGGCAACCATCTGGTATATTGGATGGCCATCAAATGGACAGTCAGAATGGATGAAATCAATTGTTAGGAGCTGTGATTTATGAGCTTTGATTAGAGCCTGCTATTTGGACTGTCTGCATTAGTGTTACATACCAATAAATAGTGCCACCGGGGTGGCTATTGCAGCATTTTTCCGCATCTTCCTGACTGGTAACAACCCATCTGCCTATCATTTGCATGACACATTCAATCCTCACAACCTCAAGAAAATGATAGATAGATCCATGAGTGGCTCTACATATTTGGAGCCATCTACTCTCAAATGCTGAAATCACAAACATTTCTACTTCAAATTCAAACATTTCTACTCTCAATTTCTTGAAGCATAATATTTCTTGAAAGGTTGCATCCCTGGGTTTTTGTCATTTAAAGAAGGTTGGCGTCTTTATTATGGTCAGCTCAAGGTCAATGGTTGTTTGGTGCATTCACTCTCATGTTTGAATGCTGAATATGCCTGGTTGGAGTTAAGAAGCCTAAGAGTAGCTTAATGTACAAATCAACATGTGGGGCCCACTATCATGTTTTAATGACATCCAATCTGTCCATCATGTGCGCTCCCTGCTATTCTTCTTTGATCCCAAAACTCAGGTAAGCCACGCCATGTAAAATCATGCCTAAAATCTCTAATGTGGCCTACCTGAGTTTTGGAATGGCCTTAAGAGTTTTTGGGTATCCATTAATGCTGATCTGATGCATCTTCTGAATCGATAAGATAGCCTATAAAAAACACAGTGGGCCCCACATAGAATGCAGGAGGTTTGTAATAGTAGGTCTCCCCATCCAAACTGTTCTTCATGGTGTTGGCCTTTTTTCCCTCCCAAGGAGAAAAGTAGGTGATGCAGATGAAATCCGGCCTCATTTAGTTAACAGTGTATATATATATATATATATATATATATATATATATATATATATATATATATATATATATATATATTAAGGATTAAAAATAATTTTGACAACCAACAATTTATTGGCTGCACCAAATATCATGAAATATCACGATTTTTCATTCTACGAGCGGGCCCCACCTGAGATGGGTCTTGATCATTCAGTAAATTACCTCAAAACAGTTTTAGGTGAATTCAATTGGAGCTGTGAGAACCAAATCCCTGCTGAAAGTGTCTACCGGTGAATTCATTGGTTTTGGATATGTTGAGTGGACTAACTAAGCCATTTCCTCCAAACACAATCTGTTTGAACATTCTCATGTAGTGTCTTGTTGAGTGTCTGTTCGCCTGAGTATGAATGGCCAAGCTACGCCAGAGTAACAAAAATTTTCTTGCAGATGATCTAGGGATGTCAATAGCTGGACCAGGCCTAACCACCACAAGACGGATCCAGTTACGTTTTCAGTGGGATGGGAAGCAAGACATTAAAAACCTTCTTGATTGTGTGGGGACCACATTGTCTCGTATATGCCATCTGATCCATTTAGAAGATGCACCCTACCAAAATGAACGGACAACCCCAAAAGTCAGGCCATTCCAAAACTCAAGTGGGCCTCATCATGTGAGCTTAGAGGTCTTAGGCATGATTTTTCATGGTGTTGGTCACCCAAGTTTTGGATGTGCCTGATTTTTGGGCACCAAAGGGAACATGAAGGTGCACGTGTGATAGATGGATTGGATGTCACGAACACATCATGTGGGCCCATGCATCGCATGGTAGGTTAAGCTTAACCAATGTAACTTTGTAGTGTGTCCCGGCCTAGCATTCCCAACCCCACACTCACTCTTGTGCCAATACAGCAAGCGTGTGGGACATCTGAAGGGTTCATATGGTGGCCTCTCCTTTAAAGATCTCCCAATGAAAGAATTAGGTTGGTCTGTTGTACACAGGTGGCCCACTTGTCTGGGTTTTGTCCATGGTCAGCCTACTTATGCACCACTCAGATGTAAACACGCTTGCAAGATGGCACGTGTTGTGCACGTGGGGCTGCCATACCTCATAAAATAGAAGTACATCTAGCCATCAGGTGGGGCCCACCTTTAATATGTCCTGACCTAAAAATCAAAGTACACCCATCGAGTGGTTACACATCCTTATTAAATATAGATTGTTGATCCTTTTTTTTTAGCCGTCCATTTGCTTCACACGTACATGGCCCACTTGATGAGTGGAGCGGCCTGTTTTGGAGCCTGCTGTGTATCCAAGATGGTTGCTACCTGATGAATGGCCAAGAGCTCACACACGTGCAGAGAGACCTACTGCTTCCCTACGATAGTGACACATGATAAAACAATTAATGCATGTGTACCACCTTTTCCAGCTTTTCATTAAAAACAACTAGACATTATCAGGAGAAGATTATGTTTCAACGCGGACACGTCAGCGCCACCCAAATGGATGCTTCTACCGGATAAAGCTCATCTACAAAGTTTGGAATAATAATTATGACAAATATCGGCGAGATTTTGAAAATCTCACGATATTGTTTGCAGAAAAATTCATCAAATGATATTGTTGCGAGATTTTCGATAACGGGGCCGCGGATATTCTTGCAGCTCTAAGCCGTGTGGGCTCACCGTGATGTATGTGTTACATCTACACCGTTCATATATTTCGCCAGCTCATTTTAGCTGATGAAATAGGGAGAGGATTAGGTGTTGCCCTTACGGTGGGGCCCACATTAATGATGTGTTGTATGTCCACGCGGGCCATCTATTTTTCCAGCCCAATTTAGAACGTGTTCCCATAAATTAAGAAGAACATAGGAAACATTGGTGATTGAACGCTCACCATTAAAAACTTCCCATGTCCCACAACAATGCCTACCATGATGTTTCTTTTCCATCCAACCCGTTGATAAGGCCAACCAAACCTGGATGAAGGTAAAAAATACAGATCAGATTGATCCAAAACTTTTGTGGCCCACAAAAGGCTTTTAATGGTCATTCACCCCTGTTTCGAGTGGTGTGGTCCACTGGAGATTTGGATTTGCTTAATTTTTAGAATAACATTCTAAATTGACATGGGAAAACGCATGAACAGCGTGGATATACAAAAAAATTCTTCAAGATGGCCCGAGCCGGTAAGAGTAACACCCACTAAGTTATTACCTGGCTAACACCCAATCAGCTTCCCGTGAAAGGGAACACCCAATCAGCTTCCCGTGAAAGGGGAAATGATGCCTATGTTTGGTAGAGCCCACCGTGGTGTTTGTTCATCATTCAACCCATCATAAGGTGAACTTAAATGAGGGAAAAATAAAATTAGATAAAAAGTTATAAGCGGAGGGCCTTTATTTCACATTGTTTCTTGTGTTGTGGCTGGAATAAACTTTAAATCAGCCTCTTGTTTACAATCATATTCTAGAATGAATTAGGGACACAAATGAACAGAGCCAATTTGCCTCATCTTGTGTAAGAATAAGCAAAATCTACTCATTAACTAGACCACAATTGTATTATGTTATTTACCAATGGCTAGAAATATTTTTATATGGTGTAGCCAATCTTATGAGTGGATGGAGCCAATTTTTATACAAGGTGATCCTCATACTTTGGGAGCTGGATGAGGCAAGGGTCAGCTAAGCCTTATATGGTCTATATGAAGAGCAATGAATTTTTGCAGCCTTGGTGTGAGGAAAAACTAATTAAACCTAACCTAAACCTAACTTTTTAAGTATGTTAGGTTGGTTGGACCATCTATCAACCTCAACCTAAACCATGACTACCTCTATTTACACATAAATAAAGATTGATATTGGCACTTTTTGTGGCATTTTTGCAAAACTTAATAATTTCTCCTTGTAAATTTCATAGCTTTAATAAGGCGTGAATTAAAAGGGCGATGAACCCCCTCTAAAAACAATTTCCTTTTTATAAGAGTTATATATGGTATATCCGGCCTTAATAAAACATGTATACTCACGCACATGTGGACCCTACCATGATACCTGTTCAAGTGATCCAAAACGTTCATTCAACTTCCCTCATGGTGCCATGTGTAGCTTGTGATTCTTACACCACATGCATATATGCCAATATCCAAATGCATACATAAGCTATGTGCGACCACACACCTTCAAGTATCACACGTGTGCAACACATACTACTTTTTAGGATCATCTGAATTTTATTTTATTTTTTTTAAATCTTTTGAACGGATGGCTGATCATTTCAGTTTAGGAAACGCAGCCATATTGGACGGGAAGAATAGAGGACTGTATCATCGATGGCCTTAAAATCGCCGGCAAAAATGAAAACAATTTACAAGTGGTTGCAATTCAGAGAGTGAAAAGCCAAAGAAAGGAACGGCTATCATTGTTCATTAGTATACCATCTAAGGCAGAGCCCAGTAAGTGAACGGTCCAGATCCACTGTCGAACCTTCCACGTGGACAACGGATGGAAAGTGCCTGCCCTTATATAATTCTCTCTCTATCTTGGTTACGTGTTGGAATGGAATGATGAGCGTGGAGCCGCCCCAGCTTGGCGTCTTGGTAGCTAACAAGCACAATCGCATCATCCACCGATGGCCCAGCTCAATGTCGGCTGGCCAATCACGGCACGCTATTTCTTTTCTCTTCCACCAACGCCCGCAACTATTTCCGCGCCAAAAACGCACCCAAGCTAACGGTTTCCCAACGTATGCCAGATCAAATACAAACCTTTCTAGGTTAATGCTTAACATTCAAATTCACCTGCAGCGTCCACTGTATTGTTTTAATGGAATCCAATCCGTCCATAATGCTTATTACCTCGTAGTACATTTAGGTACCAAAAATCAGATCGATCAGAAACTGATTTGAGCCACACCATGAGCTGAAATATTCACAGGGCTACAGAATTTTAGCTCAGGCTAATATTTTTATGTTTTCAGTCCATCCCTGTATAAATGACATTATGAACAATTTGGATGGCATATAAACATATGTAGACGCCAGGGAGGTTTGAACGGTAGATATTTCTGGCCCACTTTTTCTGTAAGTGGGCCACTCGAATTTTGGATTTGCCTTTTTTTTGTACTAATATGATCTAGCAAAATGGATGGATGGGGTGGATTCCTCGCAAACACTACAGTGGGCCCCACATATCTTCTAAACGCAGGAACTTCTAGACAATCCGCGTCCACAATTGATGAACGGCGTATCCTTCATACGTGTGCCACGTAGGCGGGTCCAAGTTCCGCGAGGCTCCTTCTCCATCTCACTCGCGCGAGCCCCGCTAGCACTTTCAAAGCTAACTGCTATATATCCGTTAATTTAAATAAGAGAATTAGTCTTGTAGTCCGCGGACTACTGAAATAAATCTGTAGACCGCTAGTTAGACAATGCATATCAATAATCAGGACCGTTCAACATTTTCTCACCATCAATATACTTTTCAAAGCATATGATTTACCAAAATTTTTATCCATAAGATATACACAAATATAAAATCATAAACTGGTATAAGATGACATTCAGGTCCATTTTTTGAACGGTTAGGAACATCTCTACAGAGAAAGAGACCGTCCATCGCCTATCCATGGTGGTGTCAACCTTCTGATCTGGTCTTGACACTAATCCACATGGTCCAGCTGTCGAACTACAATTTATTTCAGTAGTGAGGACTACCTACCTTTCACCTTTTGTTGAAAAAATAAAAGAAGCCGTAGAGAATCCACCCATCTGAGCAAACCACCACCGTCCAAAGTGGCCATGTGCAGGTGGGCCCCACCATAACCACCTGTCTGTCATTAAGCCTCGCCAATACCAAATGCCACTAGCAGAGCAGAATCGCCACTCTCATCCTCTTCTGAAAAAAAAGAAAAAAAAAAGGCCATTTTCAGGTTTTAAACCAACCTCAAGAACTTAAAGGCAGTTCCAAAGAACTCTCATTCTCTTAAAAAAAGAAAAAGACAAGACCTAAAAAAAGCCCCTTTTCAGGTTTTAAACCAACCTCAAGAGCTTAAAAGGCAGTTCCAAAGATAGAGATAAAGAAAACCATCCTTTCGTAGAGGAGAAAACCTAACCCTAGATTTTGCTTCTTCCTCCTTCCAGAAGCTTCCTCCAATGGCGGATTCTGGGGTGGAGGAAAGGACCGTTAATGCCGTTGAAGAGGAAGGAGAGGAGACGATTCTGGAAGGGATGGCGGTCTTGGATTTCGACATGCTCTGCGCAACCGTCGCCATGCAGACTCAGGGGATTTTGGCGGGAAAGGGAGGGAAAATGGAAGGAGAAGAAGAGGGAGGGGAATTCGGGGGAGTGCAGAGGATGTGGGAAGGAGAGGTTCTTGATTGCTTTGATGACCGTCGGATCGTTCTCGAAACCGTGTTGTAAGTTCCGTCTCTGTGGTTTTTTATTTTTTATTGTTATTATTATTATTATTATTTTAAAAAAATTGGGTTGTTTGAATTTTGCATTTTTGGGAGGCGATGGTAGCGGCTTTTTCTTTTTGAAAGTTATAGATTATTATTATTATTATTATTATTTTGTGGGGTTTTATTTGGAAAAAAGAATGAAAAACTGGTAGGGTTCCGAATTTGAATTTCTGGGATTAGAATCTGTTTGGAAGGGAAAGCTGCGATTTTTCACAGATTTATTGGGTTTAATTTATATAAAAAAGGAAATTTGGGGTTTTCAAAGTTGAAGATTTGGGGGATTTTGAGTTATTATTGTTTGGTAAGGAGACGTGGTTTTATGATTGATTTTAAGGTTTTATCATAAGGAAAGATGAATGTTTTTGGGAATTTGTTTTTAAATTTTCTTCTGCCTCTTTTGATGATATGATCTTGTTTTTTCTGGGAATTGATTTGCAAGATATTACAAAACCACAAATGCATATTAAAAATGATGATGATGTTTATTATTATTAGTAGTAGTATTTTGATTCCTAGATAGAATGGATTTTTACTTGAGGTGGAATTTTGATGTTGCAGTTGTCCATGCTATAGATTTGGGAAGAATATGGGGAGAGCTGGTTTTGGGTCTTGTTTTCTTCAGGTAAATATTTCGTTTATCATTGGAATGGATGGCTGTTATTTGGTAGCGAAGGCCCATTATAGATGTAACCCAAAATACCAATTCAGGCTATTAAAAGTCCCTTAATAGTTCTGCATGAAAAGGTGCTGTTTGGAAACCGTCGCTTTTGTGACAGGTAGTGTGCGCATGCCATCCTTTTCCCATCAAAGCGAATGTTTACAGAATTGACTGAAATGGACCTCCCACCTAAATATAACTTGATTGTGATTTCCCCTACTACTACATTTTATCCAAACATGGCCTAAATGCAAAATTCATGATTTTATTTCAGTAAACAACTTTTTAATCGATTGGCATGTAGCATATTATAAGGGATTTTTTAAAAAAAAAACCTTCGCACAGCACATGAATTTATGTCCCGTGAGCTAATGTGGACTGTGTGTCCAACGTCCCACTCTGGTGCATCACGGTCTTAGTACTTCTAATTGACATGTAATGTACTAATTTATGACTAGTGCCGGTTTTATTTATTTATTTATTTTACACACACCCACACACACCACGTGGTTACTCGAACCCATGATCTTGGTGTTGAAACTCACGGAGTCTACCACTGTGCCATGATTAGGGGACCCATGACCGGAGCTGGTTTGTATACTGTGCTCTGCGTAAAAGTGGGAGACTTGTTGCAGTGATCCTTGTGATATGGACTGTTAGTGAGGGCATTGCTGGTTGTCACCAATGTTCTTTTCTCCCATCCATTTTTAGGTCCCTAATCAGACAGTTATGGCCGCATGATCAGTGAACTTTTTTCACCGTAGTCCATAAATGTAGCTCCGCAAGATGAATGTCTTGGGTACCTGAGGCTTCTGCCACCTGTCCAAATTCCTGTGCACTGCAGCAGATAATTAAATCTGTGATCTGCTCCTAGCTTAGATATACCCTATATAAAATTGCTGCCAAATGACAAATGCATAGGTCAATTGTATCCTTTGTTTTTGGCAATACCATAAGTAGTAGAGTGAAATATAAAAATAAAAAAAGGAAAGAAAGAAAGAAAGAAAAGAAAAAGGAATACAAACACTGATTGCTCAATAGGATGTTTAGTCCACCCAATAACTGTGGCTACTAACTCTATCTTCAGTTAATTTTCTCATTGTGATGGATGTGATAAGAATAAACTGCCATGAATGGGTTGCTTGTGTCTCTCTTCATGACATCTGCTCCTTTCAAAGAGTATTTCATCCCTCTATCCCTCCACCTAATGACACTAAGGAATTCCCCTCCATAACTGAGGGGCTCGGGAGGAGATGAGATGGACTCGACATCTTGCTGTAACACTTAGACCTTTGCCATGTTAGAATCAGGGTTGAATAGGTGAACATCAATTCCTATCAGGAGATGTTCTTGTTCCAGTTGAGGTGATTGGTCTAGTCCAGTTTTAAAACTGTGATTAAAAGAGTAGGACCGACAAGAATGCAGTCGTCTGAAGCAGCCTAGGAGCAACCACAATCAGAGATAAAATGATGGAGGGTAGATTGAGATAGTTTGCCATGTGCAATGACGACCATAGATGGGTCTGGTAAGGAGGGGAACGTTGATTAGGGTTGAAGAGCAAGACCTAAAGGATTTGAATCAAGGCGGCAAGAGGGTATACGAAGGCTTGTTCACATACAAAGGATAGGGCCTTAGGATCGATTGGTGAAACATGATTTACAGGGGCAATCCCAGCTAGTTGGTACAAGGCTATGATGATGATGATGGAAATTATAGGGGCCACAAAAGGAGTAAGATTGGCACCTCTTTCCACGAGGTGGTTGTCCTTGAACTGAAATATTGGGATGGGATTGATTTGCGATCAGATTGGGATGGAAACCTTGAAAACTAAGGAAAGCAAAGTGAATTCCTTTTTATTTGACGTTTCCTCCATTTGAGAAATATATTTAAAAAAAGGAAGAAAATAGATTTACTTTCCTCAAAAGTGAATAAAACCTTTCTTCAAAAAGTTAATTGGTGGAAAAAGAGGTTTCCCTCTGATGTGATGTTCTACAATTGCTACTCAAACACTGAAAAATAGAAGGAGAAACATTTTCCAGGATGATTGCTGTAACAAAACAAATCGGTGTAAAGGATTTCCTTACCCCAGCAGTGACATCACTTTTCCTTCCACATATGTCACCATTTTAGTTTTCCTTTTCCTTCTTTTGTTTTCCCCCAATCTGAACACACCCTTAGCTACATCTCCAATATAGATAGATGGACGTTCGCCCCATATCTGTGACACTACTGATATTCGGATTATGTTTGATTTTTCTGAGAACATTTTCGTTATGTTATAGGGCTGGCACCTTATAAGTGATGGATCCCAAATCATCTTTTTTTTTTTCTCCCAGTTGCTATTTTGAGCAATGCAGCTAATATTATCTTATTATAATCGTTCATATTCAAATAAGACACTTATTTGGGAATTGAAAATCATCTTTCAATACATCTGTGGCCTTAGGCTCTCCTCTTGGCTTTTAAAGCATGTGTTTTTCTCGTGCAGGGGACTATTTATCTTATTCTAGCAGCAACTGCTCTTCTCAACTACGTTGCTTTTGGTGTCACCAGGCGGCATAGCTTTCTGTATCTGGCTGTGGCTTTCACGATTTCAGTTGGCACGTATTTGGGCCTTTTCCGTACACAGATAAGGAAACAGTTCAACATAGGGGTATGCATCTTTTTCCATGGCTATCTTGATTCCTTGTGGACCGTTAAATGTTAATTCCTGATATTAATCTCGTTCTTTGGAAGCGGAGATTAAGACAAATAACTGTGTAATAGTTAAGGATTTGCATACATCACTTGCTTAATAACTTGGGTGTTTCTCTTCATGTCAGGGGAGTGACAGTTCTTTGGATGACTGTGTGAACCATATTGTCTGCCCCTGCTGTACATTATGCCAGGTTAGTTGTTGAATCCTCACCATCCAAATTAGTTATTATTTAAACTGGAATTTTGAAATGAAATGTATTCCATCCATTCTTGACTTGGGATTTACATTTGGGTTGAGCACAGGAATCCAGGACATTGGAGATTAACAATGTCCAAGATGGTGTTTGGCACGGCCGGGGCGACGCCATATGCATAGGAAGGTATGGTGAAGGAAGCAAGGCTTTCTTCGAGCTCCGCCAGCCTCCTCTGATGCCCACGAAATCCCCTGAATTCAATAGCATGGAACGAGGAGTGGGCAGTGATAATCACGCGTGGGATGTTGATATCAGTCATTCAGAGCCTTTGGTCCCACTGTCCCAATAGGGGGCTGTGCTTACAGAGCAGGCCCTACTATTTCTTTCACAGGCATTA
Organism: Magnolia sinica; assembly: GCF_029962835.1. Classification (NCBI taxonomy): domain Eukaryota; kingdom Viridiplantae; phylum Streptophyta; class Magnoliopsida; order Magnoliales; family Magnoliaceae; genus Magnolia; species Magnolia sinica. The sequence goes on along the minus strand of NC_080573.1, from coordinate 4,148,768 downwards.
CTGGATTAGGGAAACCAAGCCATGTGCATTTATGAGAGCTCAAAACTCATGATGCAGGTCTGCAGGAGTCCATTTCATTTGGATTTTCAAGCTGGAGGTTGAAACCGAAACGGGGCAGCTCCAGGAGGCTGTGGTGCTCAATCCCACAGTGGCCAACAAGAAATCTGGATCTTGAATGTGCTAGTACGTGGTCCGGCCCAACGGTCATGATCACGGAACTCTAATGGAAGCGGCAAGATTGGAACTGCAATTTTATATGGTTTTGATTGCCCCATCCTCTCTGTAATCCTTTCAAGTGACAGCATTTAAGTCAATATAAAATTAAAAAAAAAATGAAAGAAAAAAAGAAGAAGAAAAGGTTCATTTCTTGGCTTTTTATGTGGTTTTATGTGGTATCTTCCTGGATATTGATCCGGATAACCACTATTCCAGGATATCAAATGCACTGGTTTGAACACACCCTCATGTTGTGCGTTTGGATGCACTTCTGCAAAACCCTGTTTGAACCCCCACTCGGTCAAAATAGGCACTAAAAAGCCTGCTGCCTCAAAAAAGCATGCGTGAAAACCCGTTTTGCCGGAATCCCATCTGCACAAGTGCATCCAAATGGGGCCCTAAAGCTTCAGATGCAATTGTATATTGCCTCACCTTTTTCTTTCCTTCTTCCATTTCCACACTGAAAAAAATAAAGATGCCTGCCTTCATAAATTGCACATATAGCATAGCATGCTCATAACTCAACTTAAACCATCCAAATGATTATTTTAGGGAATGGTCCCAAAAAATGAAGCAGATACAAATTTGATGTGGACCACAACATCGGAAAGATTGGTTATTGACCATTATAAGCCTTTTGTGGGCCACGAAAGTTTTGGGTCAAGCTGATATTTGTTTTTTCTGTGACATTATCAACAGTTTGGATGGTCAACGAACATCAAGGTGGACCCTAGGAAATTGTTAATGTTGTGCATTCAACGACCACTGTTTACCATGGTGTGGTCCACCTGGAATTTGTATTTGCTTCATTTTTGGGACCATGCACTAAAATAAGCTGGCAAAATTGATGGACGGGGTGGATATACTATGCATACATCAAGGTGGGTCCACTCACATAGCTGGTTTAAGGTCCCAGCCGCACTGATGTTCTACCTGGTTGATTGTTAGACATTTAATGGATGGTGAAAATTGAAGTGGTCAATGGCGTGAATTTAACAAACGAGTGTCCATATCGAGAGGCATAGATCATTCAATCAGTCTTGCTGGAGTTATTACATATCTACAGTGGGTCCTGTGAATCGGACGGTTTAGGTGAGATACATGTGTGAAATAGCTGAGTGTTCTTTCAGAGTGTCCACTCACTTCTCTGATAAATCTATGAAGTGATTGATTGAAACTTTTGGTCTGATCAAAACCTTCTATCTTGGACCCACAAGCGTCCCAAATTTCAACGGGCTAGATTACATTGTGTTTTCCATTTTCACTAGATTGTGGCCGCTCATCTTCTGTACACCTGGCATACACGCAAGTCAATCTAGGCTTTCAGGATCATGGGCCCTAAGTATCTCATTTCACTACCCGTTGGATTTCAACCAGAGATGGTTAAGATCGTCCCACGTTGAGTTAATACTGCTGTCCATCCACAAGCGGCCTATCATGTGAACAGTCTGGATTTGCCTACTTGCAGGGGTGGTAATATAAGGTCCACCTGGTAGGGGATGGCAATGGGCTGTCCAACCCGGTAGGCCAGGAGACGGACCGGGCTCTAAGACATTTCAAGCCCAGGAAGCCCATAAGGCCCGGCCCGGCCCGGAATGTCCTTTTAAATTTAAGGCAGGGATTGGGATTCATTCGTAGCCCGGCTCGGCCCGCGTCAAGCACTCATTCACATACATAGCCATTCCCTTCTCTCCAGGCTGGGTTGGACTGACATTTCAAGTGCAGAACGCCGGGCCGAGCCGAGATTGGGATGATTTACCTATATAGGCCCGCTTTAAAAGCTCGTACCATTCTAGCCCATTGCCATCCCTAACTTGGGTGAGACCCACTTACTAAACAGACCCAAGGATCGGAACCCAAACCTAATCGACCACCCATTACCATGCAGCCCAATCTAACCCACTCAACAATTCATGAAGCCTAAGCTAACCCATCTCAGGTTTAAGAAGGACGTACAAAATCTGGCCCAACCATAGCCTATATGGCTCAGTAAGATATGGTAGAGCTCAAACCAAGCCCGGGCCATTTACTTAAAATGGGTTACATCTCTAGCTTGACCTTGACCCACCAACCATTATCTTGGACCCAACCCACTACAAAACAAGATCAGGCCAGTGGATGTATGGGCTGACCTGACCGATTGCTAACGTGTGATTACCCAAGGATCATAATACAGACACAACATGTAACTTTCTAATTGATATTAGAAAATTAAGTTCTCTTATAACAGGTGGTGGACGTGCCGGAGTGGTTATCGGGCATGACTAGAAATCATGTGGGCTTTGCCCGCGCAGGTTCGAATCCTGCCGTCCACGAGTTTTTATTTTTTTTATTTTCCCTTATTCCAACCCGGTTAACCACCAGCGCATTTTAGCATCATCCATCACAAAATATTTATTTACTTCTGCTTATTATTTTTCCCTCCAAATCCGACTGATTTTTAAATTTCGAAGAAAGAAAAGAAAAGAAATTCGAGATGATAACTGCTAGAAAGCTCATATCCAACCACCCCACCCTCTCATACCTAGAAAAATGCACCTCTATGGCTCAACTACTCCAAATCCATGCCCAAATGATCACCACCGGCCTTGCTCTCAACACCTTCAATGCCAGCAATCTCATTCTGTTCTGCGCTCTATCGGATTCTGGAGACATCCGTTATGCGCACTCCCTTTTCTGCCATATCCCAAACCCCAATTTATTCATCTATAACACCATGATTAGAGGTTCCGCTCAAAGCCTTTCTCCGAAAAATTCCATCTTTTTATATGCCCAAATGGTAGTTAGAGGCATTTCTCCTGATCACTACACATTTCCTTTTGTCCTCAAGGCTTGCGGGAGGATTCGTGATCTAGAATTGGGTAAAACCATTCATGGTATCTTGGTGAAGCTTGCTCTCGAATCGGATTCCTTCATCCGCAGCTCACTTATCAATATGTACACGAACTGTGGGTCAGTTGATTTCGCATGCCGGTTGTTTGATAAAATGTTTGACTTTAATGTTGTCTCGTGTAATGCAATGATGAGTGGTTATTTGAAGGTTGGGGATTTGGGTTCTGCCCGGAGCCTCTTTGATAAAATGCCTGAGAGAGATTTGGTCTCATGGAGCACTGTGATTGCAGGGTGCGTGCAGCTTGGTGATATAAAGAAGGCGCTAGAGCTTTTTACTGAGATGCAAGATCTGAGGATCAGAGCAGACGAAGTCATTCTTGCAAGCTTGCTTTCGGCTTCTGCACAAATGGGAGCTTTGTATCGAGGCAAGTGGTTCCATGCTTACATATACAGGTCTAATGTGAAATTAGATGTAGTGCTTAGCACATCACTTATAGATATGTATTCTAAGTGTGGGGGGGTTGATATTGCACTACGAGTCTTTCGGTTGATGCCCAAGAAAGATACATTGGCATGGAATGCAATCATCACTGGACTTGCCATGAATGGATGTGGTGAAAAATCACTTGGGGTCTTTTTGGAGATGCAGAGTGAGGGTAAGAGGCCTGACGATGTAACATTCATAGGTGTGTTATGTGCATGTAGCCACGCAGGGTTGTTGGATGAAGGGTTTAGGTACTTTGAGTGCATGACTAGAGATTATAGGATCAACCCTAGAATCGAGCACTATGGGTGCATGGTTGATCTACTCGGTCGTGCAGGGCTTCTTGAGGATGCGCAAGACTTTATAAGCAGAATGCCTGTCGAACCTAATGCAGCCATCTGGGGAGCTCTACTTGGCGGATGTATCATTCACGGGAATGTCGAGCTCGGTGAGTGTGTCGGGAGACTCCTTATTGAGTTGGAGCCTCACCATAGTGGCCGTTACGTTCTTCTGTCAAACCTCTACGCCAATGCTAATCGATGGGATGATGCGCGGAATATAAGGGAGATGATGAAAGAGAAGGGCGTCCAGAAGATACCTGGGCAGAGTACGATTGAGGCGATGGGCGCAGTTCATGAGTTTGTCATGGGGGATAGATCCCATCCACAAACAAAAGAAATATATCATATGCTGGATGAGATGGCCAAACAGCTGACACTTGCGGGTTACACTCCTGACACCTCGAAGGTGTTGTTTAACTTGGATGAAGAGGATAAGGAGAATGCTCTTGGCTATCACAGTGAGAAGTTGGCTATTGCTTTTGGGTTGATTAATCTAGGGCCAAACACACCTATTCGGATTGTGAAGAACCTAAGAGTATGTGTGGATTGCCATTCAGTCACAAAGCTCATCTCAAAGATTTATGGCCGGAAAATCATCGTGAGGGATCGGAATCGTTTTCATCATTTTCAAGAAGGGTATTGCTCTTGCAAGGACTATTGGTGATCCAAATCCAGAGGCATAGAATTCGAGTTTGATTTGATGCATATCTTGATACGGGTGGAAAACATTGCGGCCCGGCTTCAGTTGTGAGACTTGGTTGGATGAACAAAAGCCTCTGTGCACAAGGTGGCACAATGATCTGTCAAAGGAAGCTGAATGATGGTTAGTAATATCCTGAAACTGTTTCAAATAGTCACGGAAATTGAGAATTTGGATTTGCTTGATCTATTTATTTTTCAGCTAACCTGACCCAAATTTAATCACTAGAAAATATTCAGGTTATAGATTCATGGAAGATTCCAGTCCATCCAAAAGAAGTGGTTTTCAGGTCGACGCTGAAGTGGCTGATCACAAGAAAAAGAATTCTTTATATGACTGAAAAAGTCATGTTGTATTAGCTACTGTAAACTTGCAGCATTGTGATGCTTTAAGCAGAACAATTCAGCATAGATTGACCATTTACAGTCATTTTGTATAAGTGCAAGGAGAATAAAAGAAAATCACAAACACACTTTTACTTTTCACTGGCAATTGAATTTTAATTTTCACTGTGTTTTGTCATTCGTGATTCATTTTGAAGGTGTGATTATTACTTTTGAGAAATTTCTACCTTCCCACAAGATCGAGCAAGCTATGTATTGAAAAATAGCGAATGTCGCCATAGGGCATTTTCCAAATCCCATCTCCATCACACACCATAAAACCTGCACTGCTTCCACACCTTCTCTTTATCTATAGGATCCTGGTATGGAGCTACTCTGTGGCATGAGATTTTTCACATTAAGCTGTTGCAGCATCATCAAAATTTTAGGCTGCGGAACCCATCTAAACCATGGCCTGAAAAAAAATAAATAATAAATAAAATAAATAATAAAATAAAATCCTTCGATGTGAATATTGGTGCTGGTCTGAAATGAAACAAGTCACTACATACAGGACTGAGTTGGGGCAAGTCCAACTGGTTTCAGTCCCTAGGGCACTTCGAAATCACTACTGTAATGAAAAGTGTAACTATCCAGCTTGTAGTCCCAGCTGTGGCGGGCAGTACCAAAAAAAAAAAATCGCCCTGATAGGAGGATCTTTAACTGTTGGGTTGGAGGATTTTTTCAGTATGAATGGGGACGGTTTCTCTTTTCTATTGTCCATTTGGTACCCAACTGATCTTACAGCTAGGAATTGTCCGGTCAGGCAATTTCTGGAACAATGGTCCAATTTCAATAGCGTCCAAGGCGCAAATGGTCCAGATTCCATTCCATGTATATGAGCACCATATGCCCAATGTGACTCACCAGTCAACCAGTCACCTGTCATCCACTAATTCCTGAAATGTGTCCTTTATTTCAATTTAAATAAAAATACCATGACAAAAACCAAGGTGAGAAACAAATTTAGAGAATATTTCCTTGATCTTTCTATATTAAATCCTTTACAATGTAATGAATATATAGGGAAGAGGAAATCATCCTTAATCAGATTCTTAATCTAGGAGAGTGAAAAAGAATGTATAGCATGAATATTTTCTTGTAATTGAAATTTGCTTAATATACAAAGGAATATAGCAGGAAGATCCTTTTGATTGAAGATTTCCTAATAAATCACATATGGAATGTGTTCTTAAGAATGGTTGAAAATCCCAAAAACGTGACTCAAAGGCTCGAATAAGTCTTAAGTTGACCCGATTCAAATGTATAAATGCGAAGTTGTCAGTGAGAATGAAATATTTCAATTCAAATCATTTAGAGAACTACATATCCAAAATTGCCAAAAGAAAACTATCTTCAACTAACAGCTTACTGGCCAACATCCTTCGAATTCAAATCTCACTAGTTAACTGGGTGAGTGACTCGGGTCAAGTTGTGCCAAGTCGTATAGAACCAGCTAAGTTATCAAGCAACTCAATGAGTCGTGCCAAGTCTGTACCCAGTCAAGCTTGCATGCGAGTTTCTTACAGACGTGGCTAAAAATCTCATTGAGTTGAGTTGTCTCAGCTGAGTTTCGAGTCAACTCACCAAGATTTTAGATTTATGATCTAAAGAGCTAAACAACCATACCGAGTCGCATTTTCTACATAACCCAGATCTTAAATTCATCAATTATACACACACCATGTGGGTCCCACATGCAAAGTGTTGTACAATAACCTTACCCTACAAACGATGTAGAAGAACTGACCTCTTCTTCTCCTCTCTCTCTCTCTCTCTCTCTCTCTCTCTCTCTTTTAAAAAATACTTATCTAATTTAAAAAATAGCAATTGCTATTGCTAATTAGTAATTACTGATTTTAAGGCATGAATTGGACGTTTGTCCCTTTACAATTAGTCTTGATACCATTAGTTAAACGAGGGGATATTCGACGTAGAAATGCAGCTGGTTGGGATGTTATTGCATGAGGGATGGCTTGGATTTAACCTGCTTCCTTCACTTCTTCTAATGATGTAGCCTACACTCACCTCTCCTCCTCTGCATGTGGACAGTGATTGTGCAATGCTTTGTGAAATCTATCATTCTGTGCATGGAAAATCCACTCCATCCATCGAGTGAGGACCATTATCTGAACTGTACATGCAAAAGATCATATTGATTAAAAACTCACATGGACCACACTGGTGGAAACAATGTAAAAATGCTCTCAAAACCAAGTTCATAAGGTGTGGCTCACCTAACTGTTATTTATTTATTTATTTAAATCAAGCTAACTTTTGTATCTTCTCTTCATCTTGGTGATTTAGACCTTGTTAACGGTTTTCATGAAAGGTACACCACATGGTGGTCCACGTATAAATATATGGTCGCATCACGATCCCACTATTCCTCGTGGTGTGGCACATTTGAGTTGTATATCTAGCTGATTTTTTTACCTCATTACCAAAAATCAAGTATATCATTACCTAAAATCAAGTATAAAACCAGGCTAGCTTATTGGTTTTTACACTTAAAACAAGGTGTGCTCACAGATGTGGATGATTCTCTCTCTCTCTCTCTCTCTCTTCTTATCTTCCAAAATATATAATGAGAATCGCAAGGTACACCATGCAGTGTTATAATAGGATATTGCACCCATAAGTACTTGTGTTTTTTAAAGAGATTTTGACCGTAGTGGCCTGGTTGTATGGTCAAATATCCTAAAGGCATTCAACCTTTCAAATATTCCGAGGGTGGCCTTTTAACAAGCATTGAAAAAAATTTCGAACCAAAATGCCTTTGTCCTTAGATCAATAGTTGTACTGTTTGGAGTGCAGAAGAATTTACTTGTTATTTCAATCCCGAGAAAGTGATGTGAACGGAAGCCTTTTTAAGCGTGGGCAATGCCTAACTCGTGGGGCCCACATTGATGTATGTGTATGATCCACGCTACCCATCCTTTTTGCCTTGTCATTTTAGGGTTAGGGCTTAAATATCAGCCTGATCTAGAATTCGTGTAAGCCACAATATAGAAAATAATAGTGACAATGACACCCAATGTTGAAACTTTCTAGGCTCACTGTGATGTTTATAAGAAGTGGACATTGCACAAGTCAGGACTTTTTGAGCTCATGGAACACTGATCAACAAAATGGATGGAACAAATCACCCCATTGTAGGCCTTAGGCTATGGTACCAATGGCTAGCCTTTCATTTGATAATAAAAGGAGTGAACATGTGATAACCACAACTCATATTGTATAACAACCACGACTCATGTAACATGATAACCACAACCTATATAACATGACAACCTCAACCTTGCCACATTACAACCACGATCCATATAACATGATCACAACTGCGAGCTCAAAAAATCAGCTCAAATAGGCTCGAACTTAGTTTCGAACCGGGTCGAATCGAGCTTTTTTTACTCAAGTCAAGCGAGCTAATCGAGCTAACTCAGTTCATATACACCCCTGCTGATAATTAGGTTTACTGAGGGTCCCAGCATGCATAAGGTTATATATATGCCGATCCTCAGTTGAAATAGTAGATTGAGTGAAGATAACTTCATTTTAATCCCAAGTGGAGTGTAGCTAATAAGGGAGTATATGTTCTACCATGCTAAGTATAAAAAGGTTTATATGCATTCCTAACTAAATTATTATTATTATTTTATGCACACACTCACACCTAGGTACACCGGATTGAGTAATCAAACTCATGACCTTGATGTTGAAATTCTTGCCATGAGCACGGGCCCACCAAACGGAAATATATTCAGGGCTTAAATTAGCACCCAAACCACCACCCACACCCAATTCACCGCATTCATGTATCCAGATTTTGATGACAACTGACTATTTATAGGGCGACACCCAGATCCATAGCTCAACTGGCAGACTGAGTGGAGATACCTTGTTTCAACCCTTTGTCTTGGTACCGATCCCTAGCGGAGGTGGCTAACATGGAGTGTGTGTCCTGACATGCGTGTGTACTAACAAGTTATATATATATATATATATATATATATATATATATATATATATATATATATATATATATATATATATATATATATATATATATATTTATGGGGCGGTACAGTCCACTAATTCGGACCATGGATCTAGTGGCCCATACCGTCTATGGCACAAGGAATGCTGAATGAGGCTGGGACCCACTTGTTGATTATATTGGGCCCACCGTTCTGGAAGATGGTGTGAGAATTCCCCATCAAAGGCTGGTCTTATCAGGTGAACGGTCCGGATTATCGAACTATGGATCCTATTGTGCATACGAGTGCATGAAGAGCAAATGAAATGTGGAGTTTGCCGATGAGTTGTGGTTCTTCAAAGTAGAGCCATGGTTCAACCATCCAAACCGTTGAAATGATGGACGCATCATGGATTAGGGATCAGTTAGAAATCTAACAGATCGAATGTGGAATACTATTTTATTTCTTTTTTTGTCAACCGTGTCTGGTAGGCCACATTAACAAACGGTTAGGAACTTTCTAATTTGTGAGCTCTCCACATCATCATCCATCTGTGGTGACGCCCATCGAATCAACGGTTCCGATTATCAAACGATGGGCCCCACATACACAAAATCCAACTAGCCAGCTAACCGTACATGAGGGGGGCATTTTGGTCATTCCAGAAAAGCAAAGCCGTGCGACTGAGGACGACCGAGCCACTGACCCTTCAAACAACACCCATTGAAGACTCGAGTCGATCGATGACAAAAGTCTCACGGATCAGAACCTTCTGTTCCCTTTTTATTCCCCTGTGGTACGCATCTTGTCACAATACACAACCGCTGTCAGTTCTGATAAGTGGCCCAGTGGTTAAATGATCCAGACCGTTGGTATGTTAAGTTCTGCCTTCCATGGAAAAGTACCTAAAAATAAGCCAGATTAGAAGCTCCCAATAATCCATATTAACACCTTTCCAATTCAAATCTTGATTGTGTTGCATCTCGCTCTGCATTCGTTGCCCAAAATTTGAAGGGTTGAGATTGTCCTGATGATGATTTATTTTATTTTTTTTTCTTGGGTTTCCATCCACGTTGCCAAACAAGCAGTTTAATGGTATGGATTACCGAACCGCTCGTCTCTCTTGTATAGAATGCAGAGATGGGGACCACATATAAAAAGATTGAAAGATATGTCCGTACATGGCTACTCTCACATGTCTCGCTGTTATGGGGCCAAAAATCAACGGCTGAGGCGTTTCTCTTTCTGATGTTAGAGGAAAATGCATGCACGAGAGCATTGAAAGACAGTAAGACATCCAATACATAAGTAGTTCCCAACGCCACCTTGAAATTTTGGATTCATGGAAAGAAACGTTGTTTTCAATTAAATTCATTTTTTCTTATGTTAAGCTTTTATTTATGAAAATTTATGAAGAATATCATTTTCCAATGTCTTTGTTGGAAATTTATCTTCATACTTTTATTTATTTATTTATGCACGCACACACGCCCACACACACTCACACCGTAGTGGAATTCACCACCTATGGGTACTCGAACCCTTGACCCGGTTTTGAAACTCCTGAGAGTCTACCACCGGAGCAAGAGTAAGGACCCAAAATTTATTTATCTTCCTACTTGCAACTACAAATGCATTTTCTTCCTATCAAAGTAAAATGAATTTCTCAATGGTTAATATCAAAGGTACAACTATTTATCTTTAGCCGCCTCACATTTACTGCATGTCAGTGTGCTAATGAGTTGTTGTCCATATTGGATGATGCCTCACGCATGTTACTATGCCACATGTGTCATCATCCATCTTCTCTTACGCCCCTATGTGTAAAATGTCACATTGTTATTAATGTGCCACATGTGACACAATTCATCTTTGCTTGCGCCTCATATGTACTAATGGGCCGCATGTACTATTCATCTTCTCTAACACCTCACATATGCCTATATACGACATGTGTCACCGTCTATCTTCAATTGTTCCAAATATGCCACATGTGCAATAATGACATAACGCATAAATATTGTCATCTATCTTCAAATGCCCACATGTCAAATGTACCCATGCATGTGTTGGATTACATGTGTCATCATATAGCTTCAAGCACCCCACATACCATGTGTGCCACAATTTAGTTTCAATCACCCCCATATCTTACATATGCCACATCTACAACAAATGCTAATGTAGCTTATGCTAGTATATTTGAAGTTTTTTGTTTTGCTAATCAGTACATTTGAAAATGAATTTTTATTTTTTAAGAAACTATTATTGGAAAACAAATAGTGAAATTGTTTCATTTCCTATAATTTTTTGGGAATAAGTTTCACAATAAATGCCACTCCATTCATATGCTTTTAATAAATTCAACTATTTTCTTTATGTAAAAGAGAAAAGAGTAGACCACACATGCATGTGCCTTGATTGGGTACTACCCTGCCAAGGCCTAGCAAGAGTCACCTCTCAAGGGTTTTGTTTTTGGTTAGCTTGTTAGTACACACCCACAATCAGTGTTAGCCACCCTCGCCAGGGAATCGATACTAAGACCTCAGCATTGAAACGAAATATTTTCAATCAGTTTATCACTTGAGTTATAGATCAGGGTGTGCCTCTCAAACACGAGATCTCCCCGTGAGCTCTGCAACCCCCTCGAGTGTGCTCCTACATCTCAAAAGCAACCCCACTTGAGCCATCCCGCTCTGATACCAATTTGATGCAGGACAATTAACCACTTGGTCTAAAAGCTCAAATTGTTATAGTATGGTGAATTAATCCCCTTATCTCATAGCCCGGGCCCCAAATCTCATGGGTTAGGACCTCGGTCGAACCCTCCTCGTGGGCCCCAAATTACACGACTATCGCCTCACACGGGCCGCCCACCCCGAGTGTGTCCCCGCATCCCACAGGCTACCCCACTCGATCTTGGTGTGAAATACGCATTAATCACCCCTTGGTGAGGAGTCTCGAACACGAGACTTCTCCCGTGAGCCCCGCCCACCTCGAATGTGGCTCTGCATCCCACAGGCAATCCTACTCGAGCCCAGTGTAAAAATGCCACTGCATTAATGGTGGCCCCACATATTCCCGACATGACCGTCCATGTCTAGGTAGTACCCATGCCGCCTTATGCATGTACCTGCAAATTACTCGGAAACTGGATATCGGCACACAAGTAATTAAAATTAAAATCTCCAAATTATGGGTCTCATTATATATATATATATATATATATATATATATATCATGAACTAAGAGTCAGGGCATTTATTGGACGGTCAAAAATGAATAACATCCGCTGGTCCTATTTTGACGAACAGGTGTCCTTGAATCAGAGGTTGCAGTTGCTCAGTCAAACTGATTTTGGGACAGCGACTTATCAGCAGTGGGTTCTACAGTTCAGTTAGTTTAATTTGAGTGATCTAATGCCACGTGTACAATTATTGAGTGCATGTGTACGTAGCCTCAGAAGCTGCTAGATGGCCAAATAACTCTCCTCACGCAAAAGCTATTTTGCTTTCAGATTCTCGCGGTGGATGTTATTTCAGTAACTGGCACTCAGTAAGAGTACATCCCACATGCATGCAAGTGGGTCCCACTGCAGATGGGATATAGCTGAGGTTAGCTAAGCAAATCGGCTCTTGTTGTAGTTTCATCTACCGTACGCATGGGATGATTGTACTGTAATATGGACCGTCCAAAATCCAAATCGCTGACCAGATCATGCAGCTGGAACATAATCCAATCCACACTGAGAGGATGATATGGTGATCATCTGATTTCGCCTGCCGAATCTTGACAATTCACTATTTTCCCTTGAACCACCCATTTGATAGCTATCAATCGGATGGTTAGGATTGGTCTAACGCGTGATTTTCAAGCCGTGCTTCATACACAATGTTTTGGTTGGGTCCAGATAGCTGTGAATGCGTACAACTTGTGAGTTGAATGACTTAACATGGTTTTGAAAAATGGACGGTGAACTTCCACTAGAGTCTGGTAGATAGTCCCCACCTCTGATTAATGAGCATTTGCTTGTTGAATTTGGGACGTAGGTTCTCTTTTCCATTTTAACCTTTCATTAGATGGAAGTCCCCCCCCAAAAAAAAAGGCCAATGTACTTCATTTTAGGGAGCGGATTAGCTGTGGCCCAGCCTCACCCAAGGGTGCGGCTCACCTGGATGTATTTATTCCATATTCACGACATCCATCCATTTTTCCCGGTCATTTTAGGGCATGGGCTCAAAAATAAAAAAGATCTAAATCTCAAGTGGACCCTACTATAGAAAACAGTGGCGATTGAATGTGCTGCCATTGAATGCTTCTTAGGGCCCATTGTAATGTTCCAATAATGTTTATTTACCACCCAACTTGTTAAAAAGATCACATAAACTGAATAAAAGGAGAGAAAATAAATAAATAACAATTTGATCCGAAACTTTTGTGGTCTGTTAATGGACAATCATGTATGTTTCTAATATAGAGCAGGTCGTGGACAGTTTCATGGCCAAGATAGATCAGAAAAGGCCCAGTCAACGACAGAAGTGATCCGGACAGTTGAACCTTAGATCGAGCATATCTCACAATCCGAAATGAATTATCGGGTATAAAATAATGATTTTGAGGTAGAATGAGCTACTTTAGCCAACCAACCCCGCTATGCAGGTTGCACAAGATGTATTTGCGAAATACCCCTGGATCCACAGTCGTTTCCTTATTTTAATTCTATTTTTACTATAAATAGTAAGTTTTAATTTGATTATAACTCTTCATTCGTTGGGCTTCAGGAGTTGTGCGCGAAAAGAGCTTAGAAAGATTAGGAGAATAGCTTAGTGAAGCCAAATAGGACACTTACTATTTTTGGCCGAAAACTATGCATGGTATACATCATGACCGTCTATAAATAGTAAGTTTACTATGTATACTAAGTTGCAAATTTTAGGAGTTTTAGTTGTAGTTTGCTTCTGATTTCTCTCTCATTACTTGGTATCTCCATTTAAAAGGTTGTGCACTTGTTTATTTTATTCATTAATCAATTTTGAATTTTATAGAATTTATTTTCTATTTTACTTGCTTTCTTTATCGTGTATTCGAGAAGCCTTTGTAAGGAGTCCAGAGAAATGGAGTCCAGAGAAGTTTCGTAGATTTGGAATAATTATCCTTGAGGGAGAGTGCTTGACCTCATCATGCTCATCCCTGCGCCAGTTTCATATGGTATGGTCCACTTGAGAATTGGATCTGCTTCATTTATGGGCTTATGCGTCAAAATAATTATGCAAAACAGATCATGTGAGTATAGAATACATACATCAAGGCGGGCCCAATGATAAGGGCTACATTTAATTCACTTCTTTTGAGATATGATTTATTTACAGTGGGGCCCATGATTTGAAAGTACTGTGAATTAAAGTGCATGTGCGTTACTTGCGTAATGTCTGCGTGCATACGCATGCATAATAAGACGCTGGGAGTGTACATGAAGCCTCTACATGTTCTCAAATAACTCTCAAGATACAAAAATCAATAATTTAGTAGTGTATGGTGATCTATCTTTCTTCGGTAGGCACTATTTACACCCAGCCTACGTATGAGTACGCCCCTTACTTTCTACTTTTATGAATACACTAATACAAGAAAATTTAAAATCTTCAATAGATAGTGACACTTCACACTATAATGAAAAAGATTATCTGCTCACGGGTGCACCAAGCGTAAGTGAGCACTGTCCATTAATGGTGGGCGCGAATCTTAGCATTCATTTCAAAATGTACTTTTGAGAATTCAAATTTGGAATTGCTATTTAGATTTCTACAAGGTGTCTTTAAACGGTAGGAGATGCGCATTGACTCCCTGAGATTGCTATTGGTGCTCTCAATGTTTTGGTACATGTGGGAGACCTGTTGAGCGTACGAGAGCTAGCTCTGTTCGGCCGTTCTTTAGATGGGCCGTATACTGAAAAGCTTACCTGTCAAATGCTCGTAGTCACTGACTGGAGGATTGCCGATTAAATGTCGACCGACGGTTGGACTAAATTATAAACACTGAATTGTATCCTTAATTAGTGTGATTTATGGGCCCATCCATAGTAGGGCCAATATGAATGGTCCAGATTTATTGCCTCTGTGTCATTAGCATTCAATGCTTTCTCGATTATAAATATTGGCATTTGAATGCTAACGCGTGTTTGAGGATGCTTGCTAGGGAGGGTAGGGCTTCTCTGACGTTTCATCTGTACCGTGGCACGCTTCAAGCAACAATGGACCGTTGATCTGGTGGGGCACGGCATGAAGTTGTTGTAGCTCAAAAAAAATCAGTGGTCGGACTATATTGGTCACTCCCATGGAAACATATAAATGTATTTTCAAAGAGAAACAAAGGTCCACATTCCATTGGTAGAATTGCACCCGTTGGATTGCTAGCATTCTAATAGCATGGTAAGTTTTGGACTACGAGCTGTCCCTGTGGTTCAGAGTGCATTGAACATGTACCACATGTGCGGTGTACATGCGATGGAGAACAAAAAAAAAAAAAATCAAGGTTCAGATCAGAGAAGTTAGTTGATCCGACGGCGGCTAGGATGTCAAATCAAAAGGTGAAATTCAAACACAAACAAGATTCCAAGGGAGAGCTGAAAAAAGGCTTGTAAAATTACTTTATGGATCCTTAGCTCCGGTGGTAGACTCTCGGGAGTTTCAACACCCGGTCAAGGATTCGAGTATCCACGTGTGGTGAAATCCTACTAAGGCGTGACTCGTGAGTGTTTGGGTGTGTGTGTGCGTGTGTTATGAAAAACAAAAAACAAAAGATTCCAAGAGAGAGCGTTCTTCAATGGCTTGGATCCCCAAACGAAGCGTTTTTTATATCTTTTTTGTGTGCCATGGCCCATCCATAGTATGGCTGTATGGATGGAGGGTTCCCATTCGTCTGAAATCGCTGCCAGTGCCATGCATATGCTGTTGAGTTTCAAGCTTTGATGCAGTGCATCGTAGCTAGGAGCATAGGATACAAATGAAACTCACATAAAATCCAAACCGTCCAAATGGCAGGACCCACCGTAGAGAGAAAATAAACCCAGAATTTATGCTTAAAGCAAGAAAGTATTTTTAAAAACACAACCAACATTTGAAAGCAACAAATGGTCCAAATTCAACTCCATTAATCAGAGGACAGTATTGTCTAATCAATCTGATTTTGAATGCTTGACCAATCTGTAGTGGTTCCCAGTATATGTGCGGTTAGGATTTAAGTGACATGACAAGTGTAAAGGGGGAGCCTCACATGTATCCTATCTCACAGCGTTCTCTCGTGTGATAAATCAAAACCCTCGATAACATCATCTGTTATGCATTGTATGAAACTGCGGAATGCTAACATGCAGGTAATTGCATCAAAGTTACCATACAGCGCTCCCTCCTCACAGTAGGGGCGGGTTAACTGATCGGGACTGTTCTTCTGATGGGCCATCGAGTGGGTATGCCGTATTCCAAAATATCAAAAGGGCTGGATGCCGTCCAATTAATGGCTGCCCAGGGAACGTTTATTCAAAATATCAAAAGGGCTGGTTAGATGAATTTCATAAATTCTGCATACGCTATATGGCACATGTTTAGGAGTTCCAAGCCGTTCATCAGACGCAACGGACACCATGTACATACGCTCGCCCAGAAGTTGTGCCAGTTACCTCGTCAATTGGGCCACACTTGTACATTGGAATTGAAAATGGAGTGTTGGCAACATTTTTTAACATGCCAGCCCCAGATTTCTGCAAGCCAGGCCACATGATCGATGCGACCTGCCTGTGAGGGGCTTAGATCTTCGCCCAGCAGCTAAACTGAGTTATAGATGAGCATGATCATTTCTTAGATTTCAACACATATTTGCTTCACAAAACATCAATGCCCAAAAAATGAAGGAAATGCAAGCATAGAAAGAGATTGCATACTTGTAATAGCCGAGAATGAGAACTAGATAGCCTCACTAGGGTTAGTTTCAAAACAGAAACAGTAAACCCAAGACCAGTCTTTGGTTAGGTTCAGTTGCATGAGAGAACAAAAGAAAACCGAGGAAAAAAAAAACAAGTTCTGAAACCTTCTTTTTGTTTTTAGAAATGGACTAAAAGGAGAGCTTGAGAGATAAATCAAGAAAGCTAGAAGATGGATTACTAGAAGAAGAAACTTCACCGACCATTGCATCTGCTGCAGAGACTGCAACAGATGCTCCTCCCCCTCTGCTGGAGCTGCCTTTCCCTGGGAAGAATTCGTACTCCTTTACATTGCATCCTCCCACACATTTCCCCTTTCTTTGAGCTGCTGCAACAACCTCCACTCCCTGTGGTGGAGATGGAAGGGAAGGAGAGAGAGAGAGAGAGAGAAAGTGCTTAATTAAGATGGCGAGCGTTATTAGCAAACCTCCACTTAGATATCCATTTAAAATAGAAGATATTGTACAAGTGCTTTTATAGACACTTTAAAATTAGTTTCTGAGAAAGTATTCAATGCTAAAAACAAATCAAAAAATGCAAGTTATCCATCATTTACTCTACAAACTACTACATTGTATCGGCCATGCAAAATCCCACTATCCAGATGATCCTAGCCATTGATTGTAAGACCATTGCCTATTGAACCTGGCAGAATTGGTTGGTTGGACTTGTTGCCAGCTGCTCATTTGTATTTGTGAAAAGTCCTCCGATCAATAGCTAGGATGACCCAAATCAAGTGATCTTCAAGGTGCCTCAGAAGGCCCAAGAGATGAATGGTCTGGATTTTGTACATGCATCCATACCACATAACCTATATTGGATTCCTGATAACTTAGCTGATAGTTAAAAGATAAATAAATGAAGATTTGAATAACATAAATTTAATTTGTGACATTGCCAATGGTACTTGTCACCCAAAAAATAAATAAATACACATATATTGGGAGAACTTTCCGCTGATCCAGACTACTCATAGTTAAGATGCAGTGTGGATGGGCTAACTTCAACCATCCAATCAGAGATCCGAAAAATGGATGGTAGAAACGAATAGCAGCCTTGGTACACATCTTATGGTTGGTACTTTTCCATATCGGACGGTAGTTGTGGACTGCCGACCATAATGGGCCCACCCAGGTCCACCAATTTGCTATTTTCTAGGTGAACGCATTGGGCACCTTGCACTGGATAAATTATAAAGGAAACAGAAAACTGAAATAGTCTATTAATTATTAATATTAATATTAATATTTTTTAAGGTAACACAAATCATCTATTTGATTGAGTAAAACGTCTAGTAATCCGAAGCTTAGAAAAATAACATAAAAAAATATATATATATATTAAAAAAATAAGGAAAAGAGAGAAGTAATGATTACAGTCTAGCTAGTTTGTGATAGACAAACCCTCTAATATTATTTTATTTGTTCACGAAACCCACAGGAGCCAAAGGAAGAAAATAATAGAGGGATGAATCTATCAAAAATACGGATGTAACAATATTAGCTACGAGAATAAATTGCAGGAAATGAAATTTCCAGGATTTCAGCAGGAAATTATTTTATTTTTTTTTCCAGCCTTTTATTTTCCTTACGGAATGTCATTTGGTGTTGATTTATTACAGTTTTACCTCGTAGACATGCGTTCCGGAAGAAGCGCCACACCTTTCTCCTCTCCCACCAAAACCATTACAACCTTCATCAATCGCCCTACCTCCCCCAAGATTCAGCCCAAGAAAATCGCAGCCGTTCGTATCCATCTCCGCAAATCTACTGTTGTTCCATCCATGAAACCCTGAATTCTCGCCTTCAATACGCTTCTTCTGAGAGAAGGAACAAAAATTAAGAGCCGAAATATTTTTTTTTTTTTTTTTAAAACGAAACAAAAAAATCGGGAAAAAATCTCAAAACGCGAATAGAAGCATGTGGAAGCTCCGAGATCTGCTCACCTTGACACAGACCTCGCACTGATCAGACAAGCACTGCAGGTTTTGGCTTGAAGAGAGCTCTCTCGCCATCTGAAGCCTCGCCTCATGGGCCGCAGCTGCAGCGATCCGGATCCGATCCACCGCTGACTGGTCAGGAAACACTCCGTGCACGCCGGAGAAGTCTCCTCCGGCGGCCGTAAACCCCGCGTTTCCGACCCGACCCCTCATCTGAGCATCGGCAACGAGTGCCGCGTAGTTAGCCGGAGCGAATCTTGTGAAGGAGAAGCTAGTGGACGGATCAGAGACGGGGAACGGGAACTGGAAATGGAGGTTTTGAGCTTGCGAGGGATCGGATTCGACGAGCTTCTTCCATCGCTCCTGCAGTCGGAGCCGCTCGAGCTGGGCCACACCGAGGCCTCGCTGCGGCGGCCTCTTCGGCATGGCGGAAGGAGCGCTGGACTTTGATGCACGTTTGGATCGCGGTTTTGAGCTCTCCTGCTTCAGTTCTTGAGTATCGGAGGGCGTATTTTCGGGATCTTCGTGCTCTTTCTCTTTCGAGGAAGACCAGAGGAGAAGAGCTGTCGCCATTAGAGAGAGATTAGGGTTTTGGAATGGGAAGTTGGGTGATGGGCTTTGAAAGCATGCTTTTGGGGTTGGATCTCTGTGTGTGTGAAATGGAGAAAATGAAATGCAGCTTTGGAATTTATACTTGGGCGGAGGGAGGGAAGCTATATATATATATATATATATATATATATATATATATATATATCTGAACTGTATATTCGCCAGATATATAATATAACCGTATTTTCTCTCACTATCTCGCTTGGGTGGGGACCACTATAATTCTCACACGTGCCGGCATGTTCGGCCATTGACCGTACGGACTGCTAGTTGGACGGACCCTGGGTCAGGAGAGCCTGGGCCACGTCGAAATCGGATCTCCTACGTACGGGTGGAGTAGCCGTGTAGCGGCAAGAACTGGAAGATGGTAGAGCCATCTGTCTACAGCACACGTGCCAGGTTATCTGACAATCGGGTCCCACCCATTTTCAGGACCGTAGAACGGATGATTTGTATGTAAAAAAAGTTACACCTATTGGACAATCCTATCCATCTGATTACAGCCATTAAATTAACTGTGGAAAAAAAGCAGTGGGATAAATTGTAGAATTTACGTATAGGATTCTCATGGGTTTTCTTTCTTAAAACGAAAGCCATCCATCTTGGAGCGGGTGGACCCGATCAATACGTCATTCTGTCCTGTGGAGTGATTGCTCTACCATCTTCCGGTTCACCTCGCCATGTAGTACGTATCATGTAAAGGTGGAGCTTGGAAAACCGGAATATGGTGGATCCATCTCCTTCAGTACACATGGCGGGGTAACGAGTCAATCGGGACCGTCCATCTTATGGTGAATGTAATGGATAGCCTGTAGTTTGAAAATCGCACCTTAATTTAATTTTATTAATTATTATTACTCGCTACTTTTCCACAATGGATCTCAATTCTAACAATTTTTTTTCTGCCTTTTAATTTAAGGACACTGATTAAATGGATAAGATCATCCGAAATTTTTCCTATTTTTTTATTCAACTATACAAGGAACTATATGAACGGCTCAGATGATAATTTTACCCTTCCACGTGTGCTGTGTGAAGAGATGATCTACCATATTCGTGATCCCCCAGATGTACCGTATTGTCTCTCGTAACGCCTTCCTTACTATTGCATTGCATTGGATGCGCAGTATTTTTGAAAATTAAAAACGAGCTTCAGTAATCTAACACGCGCCTCTACAAGCGGTCCCACCTGCGAAATTAGGATATGCCATCCCAACCGTGAATCCGGTGGGCCGAACAGTGTAGATAACCTGGCGCAGAATCCATGGTGATGAACGGATTGGCGGGACGCAGCTACATTTCAAAAACTTACCAATGGTTGACATTCAAAGTTCAAGTGTGGCCCACCTTATGAGTTAACCAACTTGATATCTGCTCTGATTGATAGGCCATGTTGATGCACAGCTCAAGTACGTGTCATTTTTTAGTTTGGCACGTGTGATCATGTGTATGCGGTTTAAGGGTGGCAATGGGTTACGCTGCGATTGACGGGATTTGTTCTTAAAAGTGCATGGCGCCACGTGGCCCGAGCCAGCTTGGCACATCAGGTGGAAGCCCGGACTTCACCCAAAATTGATAAAATCCTTATTTTTCACTTAATACCTATTGATTTAGTGGGCCACGCATGAACAAAAACAGGCGTTGTAGAGTAAAACCAACGGTCTACATTCAAGATGCATGTTGTTACCTAACTCATTGGGCTAGGTGGACCACCTGACCCATTGCCACCCTCAGCAGTGCGCTTGTGTCTATATGAATGGGCCCACATTTCAGTGGACCAAACTGCTGATGTGACCAGCTACAAAAAGATATAATGTCCAAGAATCCTAGCCGTCCTTTTTTGGCCTTTGTCTATCTTTTTATTGCATATCTTCCTTTACTTCCTTTAGTTGCAGGTAAGCGGGGGTACAGATCCAACCTTAAATTGTCGTATACTCAATAGAGTTGGGTACTCTGATTTGAAGATCATAACCATTTGATCTGCGGTCCACAAATGTACGCTTGATATAAATTCAGCAAAGACAATATATTAATTGAAAGAAAAAGGGAAGGTGGAGATTTATGTACTACTCAGCCATGTTAGACCCATTAGATTAATGGTCTGGATCAGCTTACCATGGGCCCCACTTGTTTGGACCGAGATGCCAGACACGATACCTGGTAAGTGGGCGTGTGGCCCACTAATTGGAGAGTCTGGACTCTAAATGGGGTCCACAGACCACTGTAGGTCGAAAATTATAAATAAAAGTTGCTTATGATTGGATACTCAGAGCCATAAAACCAAGGACACGCGCAATGGATGGCAATAGCAAAACGGGTCCAGCTGTCAATTCGGCATGCCCTCATTTGAGTGGGAGCGGATTAGATGAGTGTTACCCTTAATTACCTTGGGGCCCACCTTGATGATGATTTGTATATCCATGCCGTCCATCCGTTTGTCCAGACCATTTTAGGACACTGTCCGAAAATGAAGCAGATCTAAAGTGGACCACACCTTTGGAAAGTATGGTGATTGAATGTCTACCATTAAAACTTCTCAGGGCCCACCGTAAGCTGATCTGTAATGTCTATTTGCCATCCTACCGGTTGCTACGGTCAAGTAGATCTGGATGAAGGGGGAATACAAAGATCAGCTTGATCCAAAACTTATGTGGTATACAAGAAGCTTTTAATGTTCATTCACCAGTTTTTCCAGTGGTATGGTCCACTGGAGATTTGGATCCGCTTAAATTTTGGGATAATGATCTAAAATGAGCAGAAAACTCGGATGGACGGCGTGGATATACAACACAATAATCAATGTGGGCCCCACACGGTAAGGGTAACATCATCCAACTAGATTGATATTTGGGCCCATCGGCAATCCGCTGTAGACCCCATATCCAATGCTCGACCTTGATTAAGATAGAGACACATGGGCCCCACAGAAATCCACACCGTATTAAAGGTACGAAGAATTCGTAATAGATCATGGGACATGATGACCAAAAGCGCCCTTGTATTTTGACTATCAGGCCCAAAATCCCTTATAATAGAACTGTCAGACCCACAATATCTTCCAAAAATGACATTTTGTCCCCCATACATTAAAAATTTTGCATATGAAGGCCCTATTTTGCAACCCCACTGTTTGATTTACACAGCCATTTTCTGTTTTACGGAATTAAAATGAAACAAAACTGTACTGTCTCAGTCAGGAAATGGGTGTATACAAATAATAGGGTGGGTGTAAATATCAACTTGGGCTGTTTTCATTTGTAAATATGGGAAGGCTAGTCATATGGCTAGCTTAGACGGTAGATCATCATGGAGTAAGGTGATGATGGTATTAACAAAACAGTAATTGTGGAATACTCGACCCAATGCCCTTGCATACTCGAATTTCCAGTTCTAGAAAATGGGGCCCACTGTTCAGTAATCTAGAACGTTGGTCTTTTAGGCCCCACGGTGGATGGACAGGACATAAAAAAGCTCCTGCAATTAAAAGGTTAGAGCTAATGTCTCAAGTGGGCTTTGGGAGCATGGTAAAATCAACGGTCTGGATTACTCAATGTGGTCCCTACTGGTCAGAAATGAAAACTGAGGACCCAAGAAAATAAAAGAGATAATTACTATTCCTACCCTAACATGGGGTGATTTGGTTATTATAGAATTTTCCATAACTAGCAGTTTTGGCCCATGGATGCAGAATTACCAAAAACAGAAGCCATTCGATGACTGGGCCCCACCTTGAAATCTGTGGGGCCAGATATGTTGTATCTGACCTTATACCAGCAAGAGCAGCCTGCCAGCCGTAGCTCCACGCGAACTACAGGTACAGATACGGAAATGTTTCAATAGAATCATATCTACCTAACCTTCGATACATCCGACCTTTATCCACGTGTGTAGTAGGTGATGGGGTCCGGATCATCCTAGTAGGCCCTTGCATGGACGGCACAGATTTAAATACCGCACCAATTAGGCAATAATAGCAATAGCTCTGCACGAAACTACGGCCATTAATCAATGGGCCATCTACGGTCACGTCCGGTGGTTGAACGGTCCGATGAACCGCCAACCAGCAAGGCGTACGGTGCAAGGAAGAGAGTACAAGAGAACAATATCTCGATAAAATAAAACGGATGAGATTCCTTTCCGGACAGTGGTCAAACACGAATACGGTCATTCCGTACGTGTAAGCCGGTCCGCATACGATCCGAGAGCGAAATATCGTCGTTGAAACCCGCTAACGCCGGTCGATCCAGTTCGGTACGGTCTATCGGAGTAATCGGCGCCTCGATTCCGACCCGGAAGCCAATGATTAGAATCCACGTTGTGGAACCTGGTGATAAGAAGCCACGCGATTTCATTTTCTGTTACTTTTTCCACACACGTACCAACTTTATGTAGATTCGTGGGAGATCTGGTTCATTAATCATCCGGTCCACCGTCTAGACTGCTTTGATTGATGATGTTCGGTCATTAAATAGAGCGAACGGATGTTTCAAAGAAATTGGCCAATGGTCCATATCTAATGTATATGTAGGGTCCCGTCAAATGAATGGCTTGGAGCTCACACACGTACGCTATGCTGAACGTGTACAAGTTGAGAGCAAGAAAGACAGACGTGCCATGTACGTTTTTCTTTTGGCTAATCCTATTTTAACGGTCAACCAAGATAATGGCATGTCAATGGGTTGGGTTTGAAGCTGGTCTGGTGTTACCTTGAGGCCGGACCGTTTGTTAAACAAGCCAAAACTTCTAGCCCAATACCCGCAGCCCTTCTGCTTTGGCTCCATCTAAGCCACTAATGTCTAATCAAGTCCAAATCTAACCTAATCAGTAGAACTCATGGATTGCTAACTTATCCAAGTGATACCCAACTCATCTTAGTTGACTCGAACTCAGGCTGAGGCCAGTATAAGGTAGCTCCTTAACTCATACTTGCTAGTTGAAGCGGATTGCAAGGAATTTTTGTGGACCCATTTTGAGGTGTATATTTTATATACTTCGTTGATTCATTTTTTTCAACTTCTTTCAAGACATGAATATAAAATTGAAGCATATCCAAAGCTATGATACACCACACCATAGGAAAATATGTGACTCGAATCCTCACCGCTAAAATCTTCTTGTAAGTCACAAAAGTTTCGGATTAAACTAATATTTATGTTTTTCTTTCCTTTAGGTTTGTGTGACCTTATAAATTATATAAGTTATATAATAAATAAACATCATTGTAGGCTAAAGTAAGTTTCAACTGTGGATGTAATTATCTCTATTGTTTCCTATGGTGTGGTCTGCTTGGGCTTTAGATATGCTTTAATTTCGGACTTACACTTTAAAATGTGCTGAAAAAATTGATGAACAAACATGTATAAAACAAATACATCTATGGTAGATCCTATTGAATTTACTCAGTACTGTGGGTTACTCAATACCCAATCCAATTCCTTATAAGTTGGGCAAATCACAACCTAACTTGAACCGGTTAAGCCCATTAAGAACCTTTATACACAAGTCAAGTCAGATTTGTGTATGGGTCCCCATTCATGGCTAAGTGGTGGACTTGCAGGAGTTTCAATTTAACTTGAACCGTAATTAATCTGGCTGAACCCATTTAACTGGGCTCACCTCATAAGTAGGCAAGCTAAGCCTAGTGAGAGCCGGAGTTCACGTTGCATGGGACCATCCAAACACCTGTAGGGCGGGAATCCACGAGGCATTGTGAAATGGTAATATCAAAAGTCCCAACTTCAAATGCGTGGGACCACCATATCCCATCCACACGAAGGGCACACAACCTTTTCTTCCCCTTCTAACATTATTCTAACATTATTCTAGATTTCTGAGGCGGGTGAAAATCAGAGTCGAGAATCGAATCGAGATCTCTATTCCGTGGGACCCATTGGAGGTGGTCCCCCACGTGGCACATGCGGAGAGTGACGCGTGGTTTTGGAATGGTCTCATGTGTCGCGGGACCACCTAAAGCGCGGGAATCTGTCTGGTACGAGGAAGTTATGAGGGGGGGGGAGATGGGGGGCGAGCGATGTTTCGGGCGGTACGGAATGCTGGCGGGTAGGGGCAAAAGCGACGTGCCGGTATCGTGGCCCGTGCTGACACGTGCGAGATAGCTTTATCGGGTGACACGTGTCGGGCGGAAGGAAGGGATGCTTCCTTGCCCGTTCGGAGCAGACACGGTGGATTCTCGATTTCTGGAGCGTGGATCGTGCCCTGCTTGGAATGATTGGGTACTGGGGACGGAGGGAGGGAAAAGCTCCTGTGCTGGGGACCACTGACACCTGGCAGGCCCTGCCTTCCACCTCTGACCTCAAGATCCTTCCATGAATTACTCAACTACCCCTCAGATATCTCCGATTGGCGGTTTCCGATACTGAGAGGGATCCGAAACAGACGCCATGCAGAGAGCCAACCGTGATTTATGTATTTTATCCTCCGTCCATCCATTTTTTTCAGGTAATTTTATAGCTTGATACCGATATCAAAGCATATCTAAAGTTCAAGTGTACTACACCACAGGAAATAATATGGATTAAACATCTACTGCTTAAAAAATATTAAGGGCCACAGGTTTTATATCAAGCTGATATTTGTGTTTTCCCTCGTCTTGTCTACATGAGCTTATAAAGAAGTTGGATGACAAATAAACACCAATGCAAGCTCTAGAAAATTTTCAAGGATGGTCCACTTTAGCTTTGGATATGCATTAATTTTAGGATTAACCCCTAAAATTAGCTGAATAAAAGAATGGACAACATTGATAAACCACATATACACATTTATGTTGGGCACAATAGACATAAAATCATAGCAATCTGATTTCTCATCTGATGGGATGCGATTGTCCACTCATTTTATCATATCAATCTGATTTCTCATTTGATGTGATGAGATTGTCCACTCGTTATGAGGAAATTCGAATATTCTAGACAGCATATGAATCTGGGCCACATCATTGGTGGGCCATTAGTTATCACACAATCCTTTTGCTAACCTGAAAATGCAGTGTTTACACGGTAGCCCACTCCACCACCACTGTTAGCCACACCCCACTTGGCAGTTCATACCAAGTCCTCAGTGTTATCTAACTCAGTCTACCACTAACTATATTAACAAAAGGACTGAAATGCCATCAAAAGGATCCGGTGGAGCCCAACGACAAAATCGTCATTTTACAGTTTACTGGGAGTCGGTGGCTGCCACTGGCTTTTTGTAGGCAGCAGGTGGAGTTTTTTTGGCAACTGCTATTTATGCCTTTATGAAAATATTGTAAAGCATATTTACTTCTAAAGGCAGAATAGAAAGGGACCCCACCTTAAGTTTCAATCTCTATTGCCTATTTTTCTTCTTCTCCAAGGAAAGCTACATTTAAGTTGGTGGGGACCACCTAGAGTCATATCACATGAGAAAAATGCAGTGCCTACTCCAGACACTAGGACACTCAAAAACCACCTTCCACACATGTGGCACGTGTGTGGACCATCCATCATGTGGGCCCCACTGGATGTGTGTTGATTGGGCCCATTTGTTGCATTCCACATTGGTCAAATGAAGGTGAAGCAGCTTAACTCTCAGGTCATGGAAATGACGAGGTGAAGAGGGCCCACCTGATCTTTTCATCTTAAGCGTTTGGACCTGCTTGATTAATGGCGAGGATCTTGTACATGCCTCCCTTTAATGGCACGAGCATAGAGAGTGCAAGCGCGAGTAGCTTTAATAGCGGTTTCTATAGCTCTCGTGATGGTTTGCAGTTCGCTGCGCAAAAGTTGCGTGTGGACACAAGGTACACACGTGACAAACATATCGGGTGATCAGAACTGTTGCTGTGGTGGGCCTCCACGTGCATAGCTCAAATCCCAAAATAAAAGGGGAACCGGCAGTGGAAGCCATCAGATCAGTGTCCTTCAAAAGGAACGGTTACATCAATGGTCCATATTAAACCATTAAAAACCATAACAAAAGATTGTCAGAGTGCTCCATTCTCTCAGGTTTTTGGCATCTATCACATCTAGATGACGGCCCTCCAGATCAACAGTCGAGATGTGGAGAGAGAGAAATAGAGAGAGAGAGAGAGAGAGAGAGAGAGAGAGAGAGAGAGAGAGAGAGAGAGAGAGAGAGAGAGAGAGAGAGAGAGAGAGAGAGAGAGGGAAAAAGCATGGAAAGAGGAAGAAACGGCCTCCACCGAGGATTACTAAAAAAGGGGGGGGTGGGCCAGCACTTTCAAAGAGACCAACAAAAAACAAGGGTAAGGGAAAAGATCATTTCAATCTCAACTGAGATACGCTATTGGCAGAATCTCCCTCCACTCCTGACTTTTAGCCCTATCATGAAAAGGGTTTGTGGGTCCCACTCCACCACACACCTTGGGCCCACCTACTCCTAGATTGCCCTTTTCAACTACAGCCTATATGTCCTATACCCTCACCTTCTCTCATGCAACGGTTAAGGGTCACCTTCACTTCCCTTTAATAATCTTTCAAAAACATATGGGTCAATTCACATGTAGCTTGCACCTACCTCTATACTCATGAGAGTTGCTAGCCCCACGCTCACCGCCATACATGTCTGTCTGGAATGTGTATGACATCCAACCATGTATCATCTGGGACCCACCATTTAGATCCTCCAACAAGGTCGTGGATTGCCTACTGATGCTTCTAGCAGCGAGGTGGCTACTGGATGGTGCTGTGGGGCCCACCATGTTGTATGTGTTTTATCCATGCCGCTCATCCAATTTTCTAGATTATTTTTAGGGCATGAGTCCAAAAATGGGGCAGATCCAAATCCCAAGTGGACCACACCACAAGAAGACAGTGGTGATTGAATGCACACCATTAAAAACTTCCCAGGGCCCATTGTAATGTTTATTTGCCAGCCAACTTGTTGATTAGGTCACATAGATCTGGATGAAGGGAAAACACAAATATCAGCTTCATCCAAAACTTTTGTGGCCCCAAAGAAGCTTTTAAGTGGTTTGGTACACATGAGATTCGGATACGCCGTGAAACGATCTGGAAAAATGGATGGATGGATAAAACAGCATGGATAAAATACATACATCATGTTGGGGCCCACTACTGACAGCATCGGTAGGCAATCTGCCTCCTTCCAACAAAAGCCTCGGGTGGATTAGCCACACAAAAGAAAACAACTGAACGGTTTAGATCTGCTGTTCTCATTATGTCTGTCCAATATGATGGTTGACTGGCCTCTGCTTTCAGGGCAATATGATGTACACAGTGGAACCCACATGATGCACGGCTCTGATATTACACCCACGTGCCAGGCTGGCACATGTAGGTATGTGTAGAGGTGCGGATATAGGGATGTTGGTGGGGGGGCTAACGAACCTGGTCAGGCAATGCATTGACTGGTGTTGAATGTTGATAATGATATATGGTGAGCCTGTCTCAATTAGATAATAGGTATATGTTAAAATTGGATGGACAGGGTTCAATGCCTTGATATTGTCTGCCAAGAACAATGGCTAATGGTTGCAATAAGGACGCAGCATGATGCAATGGGCGGGCCCACCAGATAAAAGAGGCTTGGCTAAATTCCAGTTTGGTGGGTTTT
The DNA here is from genome assembly GCF_029962835.1 of Magnolia sinica. Classification (NCBI taxonomy): domain Eukaryota; kingdom Viridiplantae; phylum Streptophyta; class Magnoliopsida; order Magnoliales; family Magnoliaceae; genus Magnolia; species Magnolia sinica. The sequence goes on along the minus strand of NC_080573.1, from coordinate 4,119,727 downwards.
CCATAATAACCAGACCAATACCAAGTCCCGGGACCATTGAAAACTTGATGGACCAGGCCTTCATCTTGTTTTTCCTACATTCAGCACCATTCTCTCCATTGCATCTTTCAAGGGTTCCAGCCCCCACCAATATCATACCACTTGATTGCGACTGCACTTAGTTTTAACACTGGCTGCAGGCCATGATTAAGCGACAAGGATCCTCCAAGTGGCCCATTTATCGCACAGTACCCATAACAGTTTCAATCATCATCAGGAAATGGGAAACAACAATTGCATACCATCTAAACCTCTAACGGTCAAGAGGAGCTGTTTCACACATGTTGGATTGCATTAGCAACACATGGACAACATACATTGTGGATGGACATGGCCCAAACGTACCCTGATCAGATGATCCCCACCATCCCAGCAGCGATAATCAAATGGATTATTGAGTAAACAAAATGGTTGTGAATATCCATCGACTGTAGGGCCCATAATTGGACAGCCTCTATTGACATACAGACATGTATGCCAGGCATATTGCCGGCAACAAGCTCCCACTTTATTGCAGCCTGCAGAAATAAATGCCAAACTCCATTCCCAAACAAGGGAAAAGGATAGAAACAAAGTAAGATACTAACAATGAAGGAAGATTAATAATGGCGAAACATCTGTTGCCGAATAAGTGCAGAAAAGCCATCATCATTGCATTCAACGGCTGTTTTCATAACATGCAGTTCGGAATCCAGCATACATCAACCATCCATGGCTGGTTTACTGGCATGTATCATAACAGGCAGTCCAAAATCCATTGCACATTGCCAATGTGTTACGCCAGAGACCTTTCTTTTTTCTCGAGCGGTCATTGAGCTACCGGCTCCAACCCTCACCAGCAAGATTTTATCTGTTTAATTGAACAATTTCAATGGAAAACCTTCGTACATCTGCCAGTTACTAATACACCAAAAACACCACTTCCATTCATGGAACACGATACACTGGAATTTGTACAAGAACCCGACCCACGAGGGGTCAGAGCATACACATCTCCCACAATCCCAAAGATAGGATGGGGTTCCACCACATACCTCAAAAGGGAATTTTGAAATGGGATATCATAAATTATTCACCCATGTCTTTGGACAGTGGGAAATGAGCAATCACCAACTCACAAGTGCACACTGTGCAGAGTCTTCTTCCTTGTACATAAAAGAAAATATCAGAGATGAGATGGTTGCCTTTCATGAATATTGTTGAGATGTTCTTCGTGGGTTAATATCTTGCAAAGGCAATAATCTCAGGAAGGACAAAAGATGCGCAGAGCATCCACTTTCCAGGCGCGACAAGCCGAACTCTATGCATCTCGACATCAACTGCCACCTCGGTGAGCGACGTTCTTATCCGCTGCAATTTTTACTCAATCAGGTCAAACATGAGAAGAAGATTGAAGGCTTTTAAGAATATAAAAGGAACATATAGAAGGAAGCAAATCTAGGAAGAACAGTTACAAGTGAACCAAAATCACTTCACATTTTTAAACTGTACATGAGAACATTCATTAAAATGACCAAAATTAATGCTCTCCTAGAAGTAAGAATTTAAAATTGCAGTTGCATTCCTTTCAAGCCACAGGCCTGAAAGCAATGTAATTGTGATTTGGAGTACAAACACTTGGCACGAATGCTAGGGCCGTTTTGTAGACGCTTAAAATGAGTTCATCTCATTTTCGTTAATCGTAATTATGTATTAAAGATCATATTACTTATTGGTAAAGATTAAAAATAACCTTGATAACCAACAATCATCACCTTTAGTATATAATTATGATTAACTAAAATGAGATGAACTCTTTTTTAGGCGTCTACCAAACTGGCCCTTACAAAAGTACTCTTTTGTTATTTCGACTTCATTCTGACTTGTTGGGAACTTGATCCAATATTGCATCCAAACACACTCTCAAGGGCACAGAACAAGTTAAAACCATAACTCCCTCACTCATGACTCGGACTCAACTCAGCAAGCTGAGTTGATTTAACTGATGAGAACTCAGGGAATGAAGTTTGTTGTTCTTTTAATTTCTGAAAGGATAGAAGGGGGAGAAAAAACAAAGAAATACTGGCACTGCTGGAAGTGGCAGTGGAGATGAAAAGCAAATTTATGTAGGGAAAATGACAAAATCAAGAAATATTCGTGTATTCTGTTCAAGATTCAGTTGGCAAAAAAAATAAGGAAAAAAAAAAAAAAATCTTCCTTCAATGTGTTTAAACAATGTATTTTTTTTGCTTTGGTGAGAAACAACATGCTCACTTCTAAGAAAAATAGGTAACATGAAACACACACACACACACACATATATATATAGCCCAATGCTCAGCTGTGCAAAGGTTCTCACGCGTTCTCGTGAGAACTCATCACATGTGATGTGAGCCCAAAATCTGAACGGTCCGCATGATGCAGCACCCCATGAAACCCTCAGGGCCCAACTTTTACCTTGATCCAAAACTTTGGTGGGCCATGGCAAAAGAAAACAGTTTCCTCTCTTGATTTGCATCTCTTTGCTATGGCCCACCATTTCTTTTCCTTTTCTCTTTTTTGCAACATTTCCTAAATAGCAAGGAAAGAGGATACCAAACTGTGTGGAAACTTGAAAAGTGCTTTAAAAGGGTAGAATACATTAAAAAACAAGCTATTTTTAAAAATTCCCACTGCAAAATGATATCATAAGATTTGGCCAAGTTAATTGACTTCCTCCGAGTAAAAAGGCAAAGTCAATCTAAATCAGCCGAATCACTCAAATGACTTTCCCAGGCTTGGGTAGGGGTAAGTCGTATGTTGACTGATTCAGATTGGTTACTGAAGGAGTCAGGGTGACATGACTGGCTCAACCCATCAACCACCAAGTCTGCTAGCTATCGTTGAAACTAATGCATCTGATTCACATGGTGGATGTTATGAGAACACTAATCAAAGATTGGAAACATGCCTCATGAAAATCAAACTCAGGATCTTGAGCTTTGGAGAATCCATAGACATGAATCTTCGGCAGGGTAGTATCAATCTGCTTGACCTTGGGTTTCCTTCTATATATGCCCCTGAATGTATCTGTTATGTAAAATAGACGTCAGGAGAGGGGCAAAGAGAGTATGAGCTAGACAGAATTCAATCAAAGCATAGTGGTTTTGATCTTCCAATGGAACTAACAAAAATAAAGGTGTATAAAACAGAGTAGTTTACCCCAAAAGGTATTAAGAATTCTGCATGTGGATTCCCGAATGTTATTCATTCAGGGTCTACTCTAAACCATATGCATAAATTCAAAATACAATTAAACTCATTCATATTATCATAATAAATGTTGTATAAACATAAGTAAGAAAAATTATTGCTACTCAAAATTAATATCAACATCATAGCCTTTCTCCCAGAAATTTAGAGCTGGGCACCACTTAAAACTTAAAAGTGCTAATACGAATTATTTCAAAATTGTGCCAAACTACTTAAGAACCATCTTGAGTTCTTGTAGTCACAAAAGAAAATTTATAAGTGTGTGTGTGTGTGTGTGTGTGTCTATATATATATATATATATATATATATATATATAATAACAGAATAAAGTATTTATGCAAACAATTTTTTTCTTTTATTTTGTGCATAGTATCATTATCTGCACAATTTTATTTTTTATTTTTTTATGTTGAAAGGTAACACTACCAGGGATTCTACCTTGGATCACTCACACTGTAACACATGCTAAACTATCTCTACTAGCTCACCTCATGAGCAGTATCTGCATTGCATCATTAATCAACCTCCAAGCCATGCATTGGGTGGGGCCCCGTGTAAATGACCTGGTCCAACAATCAGGCTAATGCACTCATCAAGCAGGCCACATAGTTCATATGAATACAGACAGTTGGGAACTTTTTGTTAAACCATCCATTTTTGTAAGTGTGGCCCAACTGACATGTTGATTGGCCTAATGTCTGGGCCAGGTCATCTAGAGTGGGGCCCACCTGATGCATGGCTCAGTCCTGGATAGATGCCAGGTTGCCACAAGTAGATCTGTGCGTGGAGAGATGCATGCGGCTTATCTATTTGTAAATTGTAAGTAACTTTGTTAGTTCTTTATTTACTCTCCTATGCTAAAAGCTTTAGTTCCAATTAGAAGGAAGAGGATAAAAACAGATATAATAGGAACAAGTTTTAATTTGGTCGAGACTACAAAGTAATTGTCCTCAGTAAAACCATCAAAACTGCCATGGATTTCTCTCTTTCTTTTTTCTTTTCATTTTTCATCAGGAGTAAAGCTGAAATGCAATTTTCAAAGCACAGTAATCAAGATTGAACTAACCAAGATATTCTGCAGCTTCATTTGGCAAATTCATAACTACTTGGGTGATAGGCTCGGTCCCTTCACTTGAAAATATAGAATCAATGAACCTCCTCCCATCCATGTTATATACCTACAAAGCAACAAAGATTTGATTAACTCCCAGTCTTGAGAAAAGGAAAACTCAACTAAAATATATGAGCAGTGTTTGGATGCTAGTGAATTGAATTGTAAAGATTAAATTTAATCAACAGAAATTTACTGATAGGGACATCGATATTTCATAACCAAGTACACACTAGTAGCACTCAGAATGCAATAATGTTACTGCTATGCTCAACATGAAACCAATGTAATTGCAATTTGAAGTCGATATGAATGCTGAGGAAGAAAGACAAATGGTTATTTCCATTTATTAGAATCTTGTTATCAATAATTTTATTAGACTATTAGACTAAATTTCAACATAATTTGACAGTGCATCCAAATTCATCTTGATGTACTCCCAATGAGCATCTTCAAGGCTGGCTCGCAATACGCAATTTGAAAACATATGAAATGAGCACAATTTTGCAAAGAAATACCCCACTTGCTTCTCGAAAAGAGATGGGAACATGCTCAATATCATTTAATTGAATAGTTGCCTCAACTCCTTGTTGTTTGTATACCATAAGCCAGATGCGTGGATGGCTCCAAATCGTGCTTAAAAACTTTACATTAGGTGCTGATTAAGAATTTCAAAAGCTATGAGCAATGGAAGCAGAACTCCACAAGGAAATGGAGAACATGCTACACCAAACAGATGGCAGCACAGCACATGTGAAAGAATGAGCCTTGCCGCACACATGACATTGTGGCGCACGCGAGAGAGATCCCATCCATTCATCAAGACACGACCACCATGAACATGCCGTGGTCTAAAAGTAAGGCCAATCCACTCATCAAAGCCTACACACTTGTATGAGAAACACCGATGGTTAGAAAACCAAATGTCCACATCCAACCGTGCCTTACATGATGAGTGGACACATGTTGATAGTAGGCCCCCACCAGATGAATGGCTCGCATCTATCATGTGTTCTATGTAGGCATGCATGCTACATGCCCCCTCTACATCTCACCTTTGTGAGTCTAGTTCACATTCCCCCAAGGGCCTGTTTGATTTTCCAAATTCACTGTAAATGCCTAGTAAATAACCAATTATTACAATTTCACCCTATTTGAAAATAGGCAGGTATTTCTGCTTCGAAACTGGTCCAAAATGATTGGCTTAAATTAGTGGCCCCCACTGTGATGTATCTAACATAGCCGCACCGTCCATCTGTTTTACCAGAACATTTTGAGGCACGAACCGAAAAATGAAGTAGATCTAACACTCAAGTGGCCCACACCAAAGTAAACAGTGGCCCCAAAAAGTTTTTAACAGTGGGTGTTTGATTCCCTTTTTCCTGTGGTGTGGTCCACTTGAACTTTGGATCTGCCTCATTTTTTGGCTCATGCCCTAAATTTAGTTGGCATAACAGATGGACAGTGTGGATAAGCCACATACATCACAGTGGGCCCCACATATATTTGGCAGCATCCTCGATTTTAGCGTTGAAAAAAGTAGACGTCAAATCAACCCTCGGGAACCATGCAGTAATTACCAAAGGAAATAATTATTACCCATTTGCATTGCATTTACAGGGGATTTGGAAAATCAAACAGGCTATAAATACAATTACCAACCTAGAACAATTTCTTAGTGCAGGAAACTAGTATAGTAATAACCAACATTTTGGATTTAATAGTTAATGGCATTCACAAGGCACCGAGATTGAGCCTTCCCCTCAGCAGTGATATTTATAAAGCAGAATTAAACAAGATTGTCTTAAATGATGTTAGATGGATCCAGATACCAGATTACTCCAAAAGGAGGTACTGTATCAGTGTTGTACACATGAATGACACTTCAACATTAAGAGTCGGACATGCCTTAACAGGCCTTGCCAAATTCATGTATCATGGATGTACAAAGTGAAGTTCTATATGATAACAAGCCTCCTCGAAAAAGAGAGATACGCCAAAAGGATCGGCAAAAACCGCATGCTATCTCAATTTAAGGGTTCATTGGATCCTAGCTGAATTGAAGGCACCGTATGTTAGCAGCTAATGCGGACCATATTAATTCATAACAATGAGTAAACCCCTAATTGTGGTTTCATCTGTCTCAAGTTGGAGTAGAATTGATTGTGATGGTACTTTGGGGGTTTACTCCCTCATAATAAATGAAGCGGGGCTTGACCTGTATCGGTCATTTCATCTTTAGAGAATTGAATAACTAAACTGATTTAAGTTGAGACATAGATTGCCCCTAAATCTGCAACTTGCAGTTTATGCAATGATTAAATGTTTCACGGAGCTAGGTTTTATGTAAAATCCAGTCATGGAAAATAAAATCTGAGAAAAATTTGAGGTCGAGATAAATATGTACGATGCAATTACCCTGTCCTTCTTAACTTAATAGTTGGAATGCTTATAAAATTCAAATGAGGTTAATATAGCGACGTTTAAGTCCATACCTCAATTTTCCTCTCAAGTTTGTTGAGAACAATGTTTCTTTCCAGATATTCAATGGCAGAAGGGTTTAGGTCATTAGCATACACATACTTTACTTTCTTTGCTGCAGAAACAGCTAATGGACCAACACCAGAGAAAACATCACCTGTTCATAGAATGCTCATTGATTATGTGATTGTAAAATGAGCAAGACAAAAATTATAGTATGACTAACCCAAGCAAGTTATGTGAATAAAAAATAGCAAGGAAACTTACAAACAACATCTTTGTTAGTAAAGCTGTTAATAAGCCGTTGCCTTTCAGTTGCTAGTCTTGAGTTCCAATACCTGTATAGGAGCATGATTTGAACCATGTCACAGATGGGCATTTCCAAATAACAGAGACCATTTTCAGTACCATACCAAAAGGAGTGGCAATATGTTTTACATCTTAGAAATGAGATGGGGTATATCAATGTTTACATGCTGAGATACCAGGAGACAGGACATAGTAACACTTAGCCCTTGACATCCGTGTCCTTTAATATTATTGAAAAGATTAAATGAAAAAAAAAAATTGTATGCCCAACAACCAATTCTTTCTTAGAGCAGATGACTGAACTCCATCAAGGAGAAAAGAAAAGGAAAGGAAAAACATAAACAGATAGGGTATGAGTTCTATATACAAAGCCCCAGCCGACTTTTTTTTTTTTTTTTTGAAAAGTAAAAGCCCCAGCTGACTAATACTCTCTTCAGCCAAAAATATAAGTGAGATCATCACGTATCTCTTCACACATGGGCAAACAAAATGTTTATATCAGGCGCCATGTTGTGTGTTTCCTCAAAGACGAAGGAGATTCTAATGCCCAGAAAATGCCAAAGTGATCATGTTTTGCAATCCCTTTCCACAATCATCACTGGAACTGCCAAGACGCACCAGCATTTTCATATACACATCCTTGTCTGTGTCCTTATCAAGATTTTCTAGTACACTACTAAATAGTTTTTTTTTTTTACTAGAAAACGTAGCGCATTGGGCTTTACTTCAGGGGATACAAAATGAACTGCCTGTGTATGCAATCAGTTCATTAAAATCTCAGGGAGAAGTTATGTAGATATATTTTCTACTCATTTGCAGAGGAGGAGAACATACACTGCTGCTAAGTCAACATGGAAACGAATTCCATTCTCAACAACTGTGGTTACAAGGGAATGGTTGCCTGCTAAAACTTCAAGTTGCATTGTTCTGTAATCATTTTGAATGGTATCAATCTTATTAACAACTGTCTGTATCTTTGGCTTGTTTTTGTCTAGGACAACCTGAAAAGGAAAAACAACTTTCAGTTATTACACAATATTTACTAAAAAGAATGTTTTTGAAGAAGACATTGCTACAGTGTTACGTAATAGTCGCTAGAGTTGATTACCTGAGCGATAACTTCCTTGTAAGGAAGGTGTTCATCTCTCAGGTTCAAGTGAGCAATATGGCCAACTGTTTCAAAAGCTGTAGGAACAATCAAACCCTTGGGCAGCAAGGCCTCTAAGATCTGGAAGTAACAGAAGGAACTTGTTATTCTCAAACTAGACAAGCTATAGCAGCCATCAAAATAAAAAATTGTAGCACAACATGATGGCTCATTCCGATTCATTTAGCTTCCTTACAAGCAGCAGACAGCCCGAGTCACGAACCAAAAACAGAAAATGTGCATTGACTATTATTGATAGGAACAGTATGATTTCCAATTAGTTGAGATAAGGCATAGATAATGAGAAGATGAGAATTATGATGCTCCATTATATGAGATTCCCAAACAGGGCGTTCAAACGGGTTATACATGCTATTGCCTGCACAAAAGGTCAACTTGAAAGTAGAATCTGTGCATCAGTGAAACCAAACTGGATCATGGAGCAAATCAAGAATTAACATGGAAACCCTAAGAAAATCCAGTGGATCTTTTCTTTAAATATCTGAGAAAAATATGATTTTTTTTTTTTTTTGCAAATACCTCAAGAAGCGCAAATGACAGCGAAATTTGCATCCATCGTTGTATTGAAAGCTTAATAAGTTGCAGAAAAATATTTCTCAGTAACTGACCATAGGATTCTAATGTTGCAAGCAAGAAGCATGAAATCAGAAAATAAGAGCTAATTCTCAGCAGAAAGTTTTAGATCTTTCGCTGAAAAGCTACAGCTCAATGAAGCAACAACCCTAAAAAGGACAGAAGTCTTACATTGCATTCTACAAGGTTCTTTTAAATGGCGTGAATTACTATGTGGCCATAAGCATTAGAACAGAAACTTATCATTACATAAAGCAGGATGAAATTAAGTGTAGGCAAAGAGGTCCAATACCTCATTTGTGTGCCAGTAGTTATAAAATAAGGTCAGTCTACATTGGACAAGCTCAAATACTGAAGTTGCGCTGTGCATGGCATCTCCTTTTAACACAGCCTGAAGAGAACATCAAGAATGGTGCATAAACCATCAAACTCAAGACTAAGAAGCAGGTCATATATTCATATTAGACATTTTGAAGTGAACAGTATCAGAAGAATGGCATAATCTAGCCACCTCAAAGGAAGAAGATTGACAATCTTTTAACAGGTAGACAATTAAAGGGAAAAAAAAAAATGACAGCGACATCAATTTTCTTTTCCACAGGACATGCAACACGGATGGAGAAGTGTTGATGAAACTTCTTTTTATCAGTGACATAAAATTTTATCAAATTAAAAAAAGACGTGCATGATATCTACTGCAATTATGGATAACAAGGTAAACATCAGGTCCAAAGTGTGCATGACTGAAATATGGGAGAAACATATTCTCAGGCCTGAGGAACGAACAGCACTGCCAGTGCCACCCCTAAGAGTTCCTTAGCAAACATGCCCAATCCGTAACTACCAATTAAACATCTTATCGACCTGCCACCTACCACCGCTTGATACCTTTCCCACCACCTTCTCAATTGGAATTTGTTAACTGTTGAATACCCTTCTATTCCGCTCTCCATGGGTTCTGTATAAGAGCCATAAAGAGCATTTTCCATCGAATCAGCCCTCATTAGATTCTTCAAATAACACATCTAATTTCAGAAAACCCCAAGAATCCAATAGTTAGTGAAATTACTTTGAACATATTGTCTAAGCTAACTCGATGCCTGATGCATCCTTCAACATTAGTCAATACCATTCTTCTGACAGTTCCATAGTGTGAAAGGACATGGCTGACTTTTTTCCTCTTTCAACTTCAACAGGTTTGCTTCCTAAATACTAGAAATCAGTATGACATCTGATGATTGCCCCAATCTAGTAGCTTGCATCCATCAGATAGAGAAGAACCTGGGGCCCTGGGGCCTGAGCACATCAAAGCACCATCAAGATAACTTAAAACATGCTACTTGCTGAAATCTAGGTTGCAATTGGGATGTGTTGAAGCATGTCCAAGTCTGCAAGTCAAGCCCATAAGCAAAGGATGGACCAGCACATTAGTTAAGGGATCAGGTCAGGGGCTGAGACAACTTGCAAGGCTTTATGTAGATGCAAGCGCAGGTCCAGGCCAATTAGTTATGGGAACTGACAATTCAACCCCGGGTGCGAGTCCAACCTACTGGCCTGGAGTCTCAGCCTAAACCTGGTCCAAAACAGGCTGGATTCATGCTGGGCTGGGCTAGCCCAGCCAGTTAACACCCTAGAAAAATTTCCCTTGAGACCCCTAGGAATAAAGAACAATTTCCTAATTTAAGAAATAGATACGGAATGATTGCCTATTACCAGTTGTATATTAGCTTATCATAAAACTGCCTCACATGTCAGGTGTGAAAGACATCCACGGCGTGCAAACAGTGGGCACCAGTATTAATATTACCTGGCAAAATATCAGTTAGGCCCACTCATCAAACAGGTTGCACGGTACAAAAACAATGAATAGTATATCTGACAGTATGATTTGACATGCTTGTCTGCCCTACCTGATGAATGGACCAATCTCATTTTTTGTGCCTGGTAATATTCAGTGGGACCCACCATTTTCACAGCTCGAATGTCCTAAATACATTGCAACAGCATGTGACACAGGTTGTAACGTAAGTAACCTAGAACTACTTGTAGGAGATTGTTCTTACTCCCCACAAGTACCTGCTTAAACCATAAGCTTCTTATTGTCCCAGACATTCTACCGCATCGAATCCACCATCTTAAACTATTTTCTATGACCCAACAATACTAACATCCAAATATGCTTAACACATTTGAACAGCGTAGACTGACTAAAACCATTTTAACAACGTTACAATCAAATCAAGCAAAGACAATCTGGAGATAGAATTAGTAAATGCAGAATGAAGAGTAATTCAGTTCTGAATTCATGCAATCCGTATGCAACATGAAGAATGCACAACACATACTACTAAAATTAAAGAAGCAACTCACAGAGCACCACAAAAAGCCACCTTGACGGCCTCTGGCAGTTCTTCTTCTCCTCTGTCTGCGTACCTCTCGTCTAAAAGCAGCAGCCTGGTTGGGCCACGCCACCTCCCCCCTTTAAAATCATCTCCAAGCAATCCACTCAAATCCTCATCATCCCCACTATTCCCAACAACTTCCACAGTAACAAAATCGTTCTTCCCAATCCTCTTAGGCCCGTCCCCTCCCTCCTCTTTCTTCCTCTTATTCTTCATCTTCGGCCGTGAAATCCTCGCGAGGTTCCTGAATTTCAAGAACCCACGGCAATTGAATGATTTCACAAGCTTCTCTCGATACAAAACAGGGCTCAATTTCTCACCATCGCCGGCAGCATTCCCGTAAATACGCCGGTTCACGGAGTCGAAGATCCCATCCTCGTCGCATTCAGCTCTCTGAGGAAGTAGTCTGGAATTGAAATCGGGGTCGATGTCGTCACCGGGAACTCTGGCGACATTGCGGACACGGGGCCAGTTCAAAAGGTGGCCCCGCAGCCGGTTTTCCAGGGCGAAGCAGCAGTCTGCGGGGACACGGAGAGCAGCGATGCAGAAGGTTCGAGAGAAGGCGTCTCTGTCGATCGAATTGCCGTCGTCTTCGGAGGAGCTGGAGAGATTGGGGAGAGGGTGACTTGGATTGGAGCCTTTGTGGAGAGAAGGTCCGTACGAGATATTCGAATAATCTAGGGTTAGGGTTAGAGCTAGGGTTTTAGAAGGGAGGGTGGAGAAGAGAGGGGAAGGAAGAAGAGGAGAGATTTTTGGGAGGAATGGGAAGAAGCGAGGAGAGAAGCGAAGAGAGATTCCTGTAGCAGTGGCCATGGGGGTGGAGGCTAAAATGAGCCGGGTGCGTGGGAGCGGTGGCGGGAGCTAGAATGAGCCGGAGGGTGGGTATGTTCGTAGCATCGAGTTTCAGGATAGCAAGAGCTGGGGTGTTCGAGGAGGGAAGGACGATGGTGTTTGTTCTGCCTCAGTCGCCACTTTGGACACAGCCTGCGGGAAGCGGATTACGTACAAAGTAACTCTGTGGGTCCCACCGTGATGTATGTGTCTTATCCACACTGTACATCCGTTTTACCAGATCATTTTAATGAATGATCCCAAACTTAAAATATATCCAAGTCTCAACTTGAAATATATCCAAGTCTCAAATGGACCACACCACGGTAAAAAGTATGAATTAAATTTTAACCGTTCAAAACGGATCTTGCTGATTTTTATTTCTTTCCCTTTAATTAGGTCTTTGTGATCTTATGAACAGCTTGGATGAAGAATAAATATCACTGTGGCCCAAAAAAAAGTTTTAATGATGGTTGTCAATATCCCACTGCCTTCTACTGTGTGGTCCACTTGAGCTCTGGATATGCTTTAAATACGGGCTCATACCCCAATAATGAGCTGGAAAAACGGATATACACTTGGCAAAAGGACCCTTTAAAAATAAAAATCAAAGCCCCGATTCCATTGTACATGGAAGGGACATAGACTATATGGTCCAGATGGAGAAGGAGAAAAATAAAAATAAAGGATAGATGCTGGACGGGCGAATTCCGTCAAGACACACGTAAAAGAAATGGATAAGCTTACCTCGTGGACGACCAGTAGATATACATCTCAATGGTGAGACAAGATTCTCTGAAATGGAACTTTTTCAGAGACCAAACGGTCCTGATAGTACGCTGTATGTATACATGGACGGTTCTCATCATCGGATGATTCCAACATGTGGGTCCAGTGATGGGCGACACATGGTGGATCATATGTCGCGACAGAGGCAAGATCGAATTCAAAGGAGAGATGTTAGCGCCCGCGGATGATGATTCGCCACCATTTTAAGAATGGTGGTGACTCGTCCACGTCGATTGTAAACGTGGCCTATTTTTGAAGAAATCTAGACCGTCTAATCTCTGAACGGATTATAGATTGATTGATCGAATGATAAATACCATCTGATTTTTCAGATAACTGGGTATGTTATAGTTGATAATCAGTTTTCTAACCGTCCATTAACTTGTACATGCGTGGCCAACCTGATGAATAGAACCACCTGAATTCTTCATCAAGGAATCTTCACCGTGGGGACCACCTTATCCATGTGGTGGATTTGCCGCTTGAAGACAAGCCATGTGGCTACTTCAATTCCAGCCCATGAGCTAAGAGCCTGATAAAGGCCCATACAAGCCCAAAATGTGCTAACCAGGCCTGCTACAAATTACTGGACCATAGTAAGCCCACTAAGATACTGAGCCTAAACTTGGGTCCTGATCAAACCAATGGGCCTTGAAGATCAGCCCAACCCAACATTGGGCAAACTAAGTTGCTCAAACCAATGGGCCTTGAAGATCAGCCCAACCCAACATTAGTAGACTCTCCATAGTTTCAACACCCGGTCAAGGGTTCGAGTATCCATAGGCGGTGAAATCCCACTACGGTGTGAGTGGATGGGTTGTGCATGTGTGTATAATAATAATAATAATAATAATAATAAATAAATAAATAAATAAAAAGTTGCTCGCCGTGGTCAGGCCGCGGAGTGTAACCATACCATCATGTCCATCCCTTTTCTTAGATTATTTTAAGATATGAACCCAACAATGAGGTATATCCAACGCCCAAGTAGCCCACACAATAGATGACTCTTGCATTTAGTGCAACTTGTATTTAATGCTCCCAAGCTTATTATTTGGTGTGATCAACTTGAGATTGGATTTGACTTATTTTTGGGCTTATATATTAAAATGATATAAGAAAAGGGATGGACTGCATGGATAAACAAATACATCACAGTGGGCCCGCCCACAGATCTACCCATTTGTGGCTAGACGGGCAGGAGTAGAACGACAGGCTAGGTGGTGAGGATGCCACCACCCTCAGCAATGGTGTGGTGACATGGTGAGATTTGATTGGTACACCATATGCTGTTAAAGATGGGCACAGTATGTTCTTGATCAAAAAGTCATTAAAAAGCCCTAGGCTCGTCTTTAATAACATTCAATCGCATGAATCAAATCTCGCCATGTCATTACATGGATGGTGAGAGGTCCTCACCACCTAATCTGCACGGAGGGAAACATGCACAATGCACATGGGCTGATATGCATGACGGTTGTGGGAAAATTGATGTGCTCCACGACTCGTGCACAGGCATTTCCCATTTTCAAAGTTTCTTTTGGTGTGGCTAACTTGAGCTTTCCATCTGCTTAATTTTTGGCTCACGTCCTTACGTGCAGGTGAAAATGAATGATGGAATGGATGTCATGCAGATATCAAGTGGGCATTAAAGAGCTTTTCATTGCATGAGCTTTCTAAGACTCCAATGTTTAAATAATGTGTGTCTATATGAAAATTAGTATAGGAGTATTTTATGGTAAGATTTGATTGGACAGTAAGCTACTATTAGATATAGCTTACTATTAGATATATAGCTATATTTGGAAGTTGTTGAGTTGAGACAGCCACCTACTGTCCGCTCAAATCCTCATGTGGCCTGCATTCATCGATGTCGGTACAAATACTGACAAAATTCAATCAGTGTGGAACTCTCTATATATGGTGAAGGAATTTGCGTCCGATGACAGCATATCCAAAGAGAGAATTGAACTCAATGACTTTTGTAACCTCTCTTTCTCAAAACATGAGATTGAGAGAGACCTTCTAAGATGTAAACAGAGGATAGTTACTTCAACTCTATTATCTATAAAGCAATTTGAAAAGGGTAAATTTGTCATTTAAAAGATGTGGCTGGTCAATAAGGCCTGTTTGGATGCCACCAAGTAAGTTACCATTTGACTTAAGCCAAGTCATCAAATTAACTCATGGATTAAAAACTACTTTTAACTCAATAAATTTTTTTTATTTCTTACCTTTTTGTCTTATTACTTTTTCTACTTAACCCCTATCAAAGAGGGTCTCTCTCATTGTCCATATCAATGGACACGATGGCTCTCTCTCCCACAGTGCACATCAAAGGAGGCCTCATATGATGAGCTATTCACATCAAAGATGGGGCTCACATAATAGACCGTCTACATTAAAGGTGGGCCCATGTGATAGATGACCCCATATTAATGTGGACCCACATAATGGATGGTCCACATCAAAGGTCGGCAAACAATGTTAAATAACCTACATTCAAAGCAGCCTGTGTGTTATAATGGATTACTCACTTCAAAGGTGGGGCCTACACGATAGAAGATCAACATCAAAAGTGGGCTCTACATGATGGACAATGGACATTAAAGCTAGGCCCCGCATCATGTTGGCCCATATCGAGATGGCCCCACATGATAGACGATCAACATCAAAGGTCGATCCCTAATGATGAATGGCCCACATTTAAGGCAAGCTCCACATGATGAGCAACCCACATTGAAGGTGGGTCGCACATGATAGACAATCCATATCAAAGGTGGGCTCCACATGATGGGTAATTATTAATGGCAGGCCTCACATAATGGATGATCCACATCAAGGTGGGCCTTAACATGATAGATGGTCCACATCAAAGGTCTACCTGATGATGAGTGACCTATAACCATGGAGGGCCCCACATGATGGACAATCCATGTCAGAAGTAGGCTCCACCTGATGGGCGGTGGATATTGAAGATGAGCCCCACATGATAGATGGCCAACATTACCTAATTAATAAAGCCGAGAGAGGAGAGAGGAGCCAAGAAGGGATGTGATCCATGCTCACTTACTTTTTATAGTTGCTTGGAACAAGGCGCCTTACAGAAGGCAAGGGCTCATAGTTTTTTACTGTTATCTTTTAGGGCCTATTTGGATGCCTGTAAGTTCTTTTAAGTTGTTAGTCACTTATAGGTAAAAGTTACAGGTAATCTATTTGGATGTAAGTTGTAAGTCACTTACAGGTAAGTTAGTTTTTCTGTTTAGATGACATGTAAGTTACTTACAGGTAGAAAGCTGAATATTCACATCGAGCAGAGTTTAGATTGGGGAATCATTTTAAAATATTATAATCATTAAAAAAAAAATGTGGGATCAAATATATTATTTTGTTAAGCCCATCAAGATGAATATTTGAGACAATTATTAAGCTAAACCAATCATCAAGTGGGCTATAAAAGTGGGCCCACAAATTTAAAATATCTATAATATGGAGTAATAACTCAATTTAAGCATTGAAAATAAACTTAAAAATATTAAAAGAAAATCTACTAATTAAATTACATTACCAATATCTTCTTTAACTATAGAAATTACATTTAAAACTTTTCACTTGGGAATCATCCTCTCCAACCATTCATTCCTTTGAATAGTACTTATTCTAAAGTGTACATCAATGGCCCGCATTAAACTGAAGAAATGCTATCCATGGTTAGCCCTACTGTGGCCTATTCATCTGGATTGTTGAACCATGGCTCCAGTTATAGAAATCAAGAATCAAATGTACCGTGTATATTTGCAGTTGAACAGTTATTAATGATCAAGTGAAGAATTGGAACATGGTCCATCCATAGTGGGTCCATTTGAACAATGGCCTTCATTACAAGGGCCATAAGAATAAATAGGATTTATGTACCAAATATATAATGGATTCATGCAAACTAGAAAATCCAAACCATCCAGAAATGTCAAGCAAGGTGGGCCTAAAATCCCTGATGGAGAAACTGCAACATATTTTAACATGCCATTTCTTCCTCCATGAAAAACCTAGCAACACAAGCAAGGTGGGCCTAAAATCCCTGATGGGGAAACGGTTGGGCAGAGTGGATATATAACACATCATCAAGGTGGGCCCACGATAGGGGTAACACCCACTACCGTGTTACTAGTAACGTAATCAGACTGCGTACTAAATTGCTGCTGTACTTTTTTTATACTAAGTAAATTCAATTGGGCTCACTGTAAATGTATACAATTTATCCAATCCGTCCATCCATTTTTTCATCTAGATGTAGACGTTGAGCCAAAAATTTAAGAATATTCAAAGCTCAAGTGGACCATACCACGGGAAACAGTGGAAATGTTGATTGGATCGTTGAAACCTTTCTTGTGCCCATAAAGATCTTTATTTGTCATCGAACATGTTCATAAGATCACAAACACCTGGATGAAGGGAAAAAAAATCATCTTGATTCATAACTTCTATGGCCCCCTAAAAATTTTCAACGGTATACACTCAATTCACACTATTTCCTATGTTGTGGTCCACTTGATCTTTAGATATAGCTAATTTTTAGGATCATGACTTAAAATTAAGTATTAAAATAGATAGACAGTGTGGATCGAATACATATATCATGGTGGATCCCATAGATTTTATGGATTACTCAGCACGCAATCCCTTCCATTTTCAAAGGAGAAAAAAAGGGTAGATGAAACCCTACCATTTTATGAGGACAAGAGACGGAAGGCGGTAACTGTAGCAAGAGGTTGCAGAGACGGAGAGAGATTACAGAGAGGGAGGGGGAGAGATTGCAGAGACGGAGAGAGATTTCCGTTTTCAATGGCTGGTGCTTCTTCTTCATTGGCTAGAGCTTCATGGCTATAATGGTGGTTAGTGAGTTGGTGCGTTTCTCCCTCTTCCCTTCTTTTTAAAAATCTGACCGTTGAGCCTGTAAGTGACTTATAAGGAAGTGACTTCCCACCCCCATCCCCCTGCAGTTTTTTGGTGGATTTGCCTATACGTGACTTACAGGTTGTAAGTTACTTATAGGTGATTTTTCTCCCCCAAACACCACCTGTAAGTGACTTCCCTATAAGTCACTTCCCACTTACCCAACTTACAGGCATCCAAACAGGCCCCTAGACATGAGGTTAGTGGTTTTCAATAAACTCCAATGAAGCTTAAGGGCAAGAATCAATTGAAGCAAGGGGATCTCTCACGGTGGGAGGGAATCATCGGCTCTTCCTCACATCTCGACATCCTTCAAACCCTATACATTAAAAAATAGGTGGGCCCTATCTAATGAATGTTGCATATTAAAGATCGGTTCTAATGATGAATGGCCCACATACAGGGTGGGCTCTGCACGATGGATGATCCACCCACATGAAGGTGGGACCCACACAATGACCGGTCCGCATCAAAGGTTGGCCTCACATGATGGATGATAGATGTGAAGGAGACCAATCAAACTCAAGGAATAATTACTTATACTGTTGGAAGCCAAATATACTTTTTTACTTATCGAACAATAAGTATATTGTTTACCCAACATACTTATTTATTGATTAAATAGAAACCACATAAGCTACTTATTTTATAAATAGCTTATCTAAAATAACTTAGGATCCAAATGCGCCTAAAAAACTTCTTAATTTTTTCAGTAATAGAATGTGTAATGGACATTTTATCATTTTAATTTCTTTTCATGTGAATAGCCTGCTCTCATGTTTCTCCATTCATTGAGGTATGCACCAATGACAGGATAGCAGGAACTGGTGCAACAGGTTTTATGAAGAGCCTCATATGATAATTGTATGATATCAGGCCATATCTATCCATTTGTTGTGCCAGACCATAGACCATGTTAGGAAATCAGCCCAGTATGTGGATTGGGTACTGCCCTCACCTATCCCTGGCTAGGAACAGCCAGAGGCTCTCAAGGGCCAATCTGATGTATGGGTTTTGGATCCAGCTCATTTTTGGATCATGCAGCCCACCTGAGTTTTGGATCTAGCTCATTTTTGGGCTCATATCCTGATATGAGCTGGAAAAATCGACGGACGTGGTGGATTTCTCGACAACATCACGGTGGGGACCATATAGCTTCCGAATGTGAAAAATCCCTTCTTTTTGTTATCAGCCTTCCTTTTTTTAGGCTGCATATCCTACCGTTAAAATAGTCCATCAGCGTCTGATTCTTTGGCCCTAATCAATCAATATGGTTCCCAACACGACAACCATTTAGATCTCGTGCACGTGTGCCACACGTACAACTTTTTAGATTGAGGGGTTCGGATTGTTAGTGTCTCTCAAGGACATTGAGGACGGCTACTAGCTTACAGAACCAATCAGGAATATTCTCTCGTGTGAGATGGAGGGGGTGCCCTGCGGTACACGTGTCAATCCAGAAATCTGTGCAAGATCGAAGCCATTCGACAGGTAGGGCGCATTGTGATCATAGGAATCCTGGCCCTCTCATCATGCATGCCACACGTGTGAGAGAAACGGGCAGTTACAAAAAAAATAAATATAACCAACGGTTCACTGCTTGGGCTAATCTAATTGATCTGATCACAAATATTATATATATATATATATATATATATATATATATATATATATATATTAAAAAAAGGTATGTTTTTAACTGAACCCAAAAGGTGTTCAAGTGAAAAAGGGATACTTCTGCCTTTGGTGGGCCCATTTCTAGAGTTAGAGGTGGTGGGTCCTACAACAGCTCCCATTTTGCTTCACTTCCTCTAACCATCATAAAGCAGTTCCAACCATCCTATACATAATTTAAATTAAATTCATGGGGATGTATATATCAAACGAGCTTCACGAGAGAACCGTTGGAACCAACTACAGCCGCAAATCATGTGACATGCACGGGTGCAAACCATAAAATCAGGAGGATCCTTTAACGGTTGGAAATTTAGGTATGATATATGAGTCCCTTTAACTCATCAATAGTAGGATAGGACACACTCCAAATCAACCCATGCAGAAAGTTTGTGTAAGATGTAAGCCGTCCAACAAGTGGTACACATTAATTGAATCTGCATCATGACCGATGATTTGGTATAGGCCACCATCGTATAAAAGTAAGCCAATATTATTCATTCATGTTAGATGAAAAGTCCATTTTAAAAAATTTATTTTGACTTAAAAAAAAAAAAAAAAAAGCTAAAAGAATTAAAGAGAGCAAGGGAGAGAATTGCCACGTAAAAAACCAACTAATATTTCAAAAATCTCTAACTTTTATATATTATATGAATCAATATATCTATAAAGCTAAGGTAGGCTTCTTTTTTTTTTTAATATTAAATCTATTTTTTTAAAAAAATAGATTAAAAGAATTAAAGAAAGCAAAGAAGAGAATTGCCACGTAGGAAACCAACTAATATTATTTTTTTAATCTATAACTTTTATATATTACATGTACCAATTTATCTATGAAGCTAAGGTGGGCCAACCTACACCCTGATCCATAACTCAAGTGATAGACCGAGCATAGATACATCGTTTCAACACAGAGGTCTTTGTTTCAATTCCCTACCCCGTGGGCCAACCTACAATCACTAATGAACATTGGATATAGGCATGAACCGTTGCCCACTAATCAGTATGATAAAGTCGTTTGATCTATTCAATTGAGAGATACAAAGTTTACGAAATGTATGACGACGTTCTAATCATACCTACTACTGTTGGGTCGATAGCGTGTGGACGGCTATGGATGTGCAATGTGTGAACAGTGTGAACACTATTTCCACACTGTTGGGTCAATAGCGTGTGGACAAGTCTAGATGTACATTGTGTGAACACTATTTCCACAGGTGAAAGGGACTTGTAAAAATCTAAAGTACATGCAGTAGCTTGTATCCAATGACACAACCCCCACTAATAATACACTCGTATGCAATTTTTAAAACCTTCTTCTCTTACTTTTACTTTTTTTTCAAAGAGAGAAATGCCTACCCAATCCAAGCCTGTGATTTATATATTAAAAAAATAAAATAACTAAAGAATGTTATCTTTTCATGCTTCAAAAGCATTTTAGCATCTTTTATGTTTAGAGATAGCCATGATTAAGGTCTTGATTGTACTTCCTAATAACTTGTGCCATGTGTACAAAGGGTTTAACAAAAGCAAATCGACTGATTGATTAGAAACCATCGATCCATCATCATTATCGTCTAAGTCCAATCGTAACCAATTAAGTTCAACTACATGAATCCTATTCTCCTGTTCGACTCAATCTGTGTCATAACTTTGGTTATACCAAGTCACTTTTTATCACCTTTGCCATTGTCTCTTCGGCTTTTCTTGTCTTTTAAAGCTTTTAACTTAATAATTCACTCTTAATCAGTGTAGTTCTTGATCTCCATTACAAATGATTAAACTTTGAAGTTTTATTAATTATTCATCGTTGTTGCTCCCACGTTCTGTTTGGCCTGCTCGTTTCATCATTTATTAAGGTAACTAGAAGTAAATGGGTAGTAATTATTTACTATGGGAAACTAATGTAACTTGTGGCTTTTACTTTGATAGTTTCATAAAAATTGAAATGGAGAAGAATTGAATATGAAAAATCAATGGAGCCCACCGTGATGTATGTGTTTGATCTAAAACGTCCATCCATTTTATCAGCTCATTTTAAGGCATGAGCTCGAAAATGAAGCAAATCCAAAGCACGTGTGGACCTCACCACGCACTAAGGGAAATTGAACACCTATTGCTAAATTTCTTGGGGGCTGCAAAAGTTTTGCATTAAGCTCATATTTGTGTTTATAGTTTATCCATATCTCTCTAACCTTAAGAACAAGTGAGATGAAATACTCATCACCGTAACCCTGCACAAATTTCCAATTTTAACAGTGGAAGTTATTATTCCCATATTTCCTACGGAGTATTCCACTTAAGTTTACAATTTACCTCATTGCCAATCTCCTGCCCTAAAAAGATATGGTAAAATAGATGCACAACATAGATCGAACATAATACATTATGGTGGGACCCATAAATATTACGTAGTTACTAGCATTAAAAAAAATTATTATCCATTTACTAGCATTTACTTTAGTAAATGGTCAAACAAACTAACCTTCGAATGCATTCATTCTAATTTTATCATTCCTATCTTGCCACTCATTCATCTCAGCAACTTCATTCCAACTACACTCATTCTAACACCCAGATTCATAGCTAAAGTGGTAGGTTTACTGGAAGATACCTCGTTTCAACACTGACCTCTTGGTATCGAATTCCTCAGAGGGTGGCTAACAGTGAACAAGCTAACAAAAAAAAAAAAAAAAAAACTACACTCATTCTATAATCATATTGTTCCTTAACTAACTAAATTTAATAATAATAAGTCCCTGGCTTAAAAAGCTACTAATATCAATTGAATTTCATGCTGTTTATTCTTCCGTATCATTTCTTTTGGGGGGTCCAAATTCACAGATATGCTTCCATAAAAATTGGTAGGGTTAGGTATGGGATGGCGACCTGAAATTTCACCTGTATGTGTCTTTTAGGAGGGCGAGTTTGATGAACGGTAGAGTTAGATATGGGATGGTGGCCCACTAAGTACCCAACAGGTCTGATATTTCACCTATATGTGTTTTCTGGGACGGTGAGTCTGATGAACGGTGGACGCGGTCTGGCTACTGACCCTGCCCCTAGCCAGGTGGATAGTGGCCGGTGCTCTATGGACCGAACATAATGTATGTGTTTTATTCGCACTGTCCATCCATTTTCCGGATCGTTTTACGGCGTGATCCTAAAAATGAGGCAGATCTAAAACTCAGGTGGACTACACGAATGGAAAGCAGTAGTGATTGAACGTCCACCGTTAAAAACCTCTTTGAGCCCACTGTAATGTTTATTTGAAATCCAATCTGTTCATTAGTTAATACAGACCCGGATGATGGAAAAAATAAATATCAGCTCGATTCAAAACTTTTGTGGACCCTGAGAAGTTTTTAAAGGTGGATGTTCAATCAACACTGTTTTCTGTGATATGGTCCATTGGAGATTTGGATCTACCTCATTTTTGGTCTAATACCATAAAATAACCTGCAAAATTGGATGGACAGTGTCGATGAAACAAATACATCATAGTGGGGCCCACAGAGCACTGATCAACGATCGCTTGCCAATCTGAGTCCACCATCGGCAGAGTTAGATATAGGATGGCGACCCACTCAAGTACCCAACAGGGCTGAAATTTTAAAAGTATGTGTTTTCTGGTACATCGAGTCTGATGAACGGTTCAGTTATTCAAGCGTATTACATCTTAACACGTGTACGCGGGACAATCAAGTAACACCCAACCAACCTCAATTTTTTGAAAGAAAACCAGAACGCTTCCCTGCATCTGCAATGCCACTCGTAGATATAAGAAAATCAGAAAATGGTGGTATCCAAACACACGAAAGAATCATAAAATTGCAGGCAGGAGTGGCTGTCATCAACGTGCATCACAACACCTACATTGAATGGAAGTGATGGAAATTGGACCTCGCGCAAACCACCCAGCTAATTATGATTGGAAGGTGGTCTACATTCAACTCACATTTATTGGACCCATGTCGGCTCACCACCATTTTCTGATAGTGACCCATCCGCTTAAAGGTGGCACCATGTGGCACGTGTAGAGTGATCATAACCATCCAATTAGTGGCTATCAATGCCTACTTAAAGGTACTGTGAGTAGTCCAAATTTAATGTAGAAAATAATACACTTACAGTCACATACTCAACCTGATTTTTAGTTTTTCACCATTTGATAGTGCAATGGTTGTTATAAAGTTGTAAAGGCTGTTACATAAAGATAGCAACGGGCCATAACCTCATAAAGGTTATCACGGAGAATGCGTGAACCATGACTTGGAAAGATCATTACAACCCTTGTAATGGCCCATTAGGTCTCATTTAAAATTCGTAACGACATCTTAATGGTCTATTACAGGATAGAAAACACGTTTGGTGAAGACCGTATAACAACTCCTATAATGATCCGTTGCACTCTCATAAAGAGTTTGGTAAAGGGCGTAACAACTCCTATAATGATCCGTGGCACTCTCATAAAGAGTGATCATAACCATCCAATTAGTGGCTATTAAATGCCTACTTAAAAGTATTTTGAGTAGTCCAAATTTAATGTAGAAAATAATACACTTACAATCACATAATCAATGTGATTTTTAGTTTTTCACCATTTGATAGTGCAATGGCTCTTATAAAGTTGTAAAGGCTGTTACATCAAGAAAACAACGGGTCATAACCGCATAAAGGTTATCACGGTGAATGCGTGAACCGTGACTTGGAAAGATCATTACAACCCTTGTAATGGCCCATTAGGCCTCATTTAAAATTCATAACGACATCATATTGGTCTATTATAAGATAGAAAACACGTTTGTTAAAGACCATAACAACTCTTATAATGATCCGTTGCACTCTTATAAAGTGCTTGGATCCTCACTTGCTAGGAACAGAGATTTTTCATCCCCACATTTTTATTGGGACATATCATCACTAATGATATCAATACCATTGCAATGATGTTTTCTGTGATGACATGGCTTAATAAAAATGGAAAAATTTTTATTTTTCAAAAGTAGAGGATCCAATGACAGGCCTTGTTATAGTTTATATGAGACCATAATTTTATTTTTTTAAAATAAAAAGGAGATCATAATAATCATTACAACTTATATTATAAAGGGTGGTGGCTGTTAAGACCACCTATACAATGAGGGAATACACAAGTTTAAACGGTTTGGATTGCCTACAAAATGGCAGCAAATGGCCACACTTCATACAATTCAAAGGTTTTTTTTTTTTTTTTTTTTGAATTTCTTTCTCTCCGGTAGTGGATATACAACCACGCAATCGTTTCTCGGAAGAACGACAGACAAGGAAAAACAAAGAAAGAGAAAAAGAGAATGTTTGGATCTTTCCCCGCTGGGGGTAAAAAGGGAAAAGAAGAAAAAGGAGCAGTGATTTTCTGCAAGACGAACATCATGAAGAGAAATAAATTACACAGACGTGTCTGACGGCAACGACTGAAACAGAAGCAGAGCTAAGTATCCGAATACGATACGTAAAGAAGATCTTTCACGCATAGATTAATAGGACCCAGTAAAAGCAGCCTGCCGCGGACTACACACCAGGACCACCAGAAAATCTAGTGGGGGCCACGGTTCGCCTGCCTGAGATGCATGCTGGGTTGCTCTCTACGTGCCACGCGTCCACGTGGCACAACCCCCTTAAAACCTGGCTACTGTCATATCCAATCCGTCCATCCATTGCCCAAAATTCAGTAGATCCGAAACTCAAGTCGGCCATAAGACACAGTACGAAATTGAACACCCACCGTTGAAACCTTCTTGGGTCCATGGTGAAGTTTTGGATGAGGCGGACATTTGTTTTTCCCTCCGTCGCGATGGGACCCACGTTATGAACAGACTAGATGGTATATAACCATCGAGTGGGCCTCGTGAAACTGATGAACGGAGTGGATGTTATCCGCATACAGGGGGCAGGATGTGTGGTTGGATTCGGTCTATTGGTTAGTTTTCTCTTATACCTAATGCCCGGACGATCAGTATACTTTACGGTTATCTGTGGGCCCCACATGATGGACGGCCTTGATTTCACGGAAACGCAATGTGCTGGCTCGTATGCTGCGAGAGGATCGTCGTCCGCAGGGGACTACTATACTTCTTTTTTTTTTGTACACGCGTGAAAATTCAAACACTGTGGTGGTTCCTTTCAAACAGCCCTTCCATGATGACTTGCTTCCGATTCTCCCTCCCACGAATCTCCGGTGACTTCTTCATGTTCCCCGGCTGGTCGTCTTTTTCCGACCGAACGTCGTCAGTTTTCCGGAGAGGCGCGAAACAGAGACACGTGGACGTCCAGAGGATCGCGCAAAGCCGGCCCCACAAGACCAGCACCGATAGGCTAATCAGAAGTAAATACAATCCAGTGGTGTAATCGTACTTTCCTGACCCTTTCTCCATCCTCCGACGAGAGCGCGAAACGCCGGAATCTGAGACGACTAGGTTCTTCCGGCCAGAGGAAGAAACGGAAGAAGAAGAAGAAGAAGAAGAAGAAGCAGTCGGCGCCTTGATTTTCCGGTCGTCCACTTCAGAGGATTTCCGGCAGGTTTCCGCAACCGATTTCACGACGGCAGCGTTCTTCTCGGACGAATTCGAAGAGTGAATCGGATCTGATCTGAACTTTCCATTTCTAACCTTCGCCTGTTATAAAATTACGAAACAACCTCAGAAAACTAGAAAAAAACAGAGATTTTGATAGATTTCAGTTGAGATTTTTTTTTAATGACGAAAACGATAGAAACTCACGGATTGGGTTTCTGGAACTTTCAATCTGACGAACCGAGCGAGAATCCGACGAGCGATTTTCCGTCGACGGCCGTCAGCGATAGCTCCTTCCTCGCTTTCTTCTCCAGAAATGCCGAGATCCGCGGTGGAGACGGAGATGTAGGTGAAAACAGGATCTCCGGCGAGGGAGGTCCTTTTTCCGGCGGATTTGATCATGTCGCCATCGGCTTCATCAACGGCGAAGGGGCGAAAGCAGAGGAGACGGCTTTTGCCTCTGGTTTTCATGCTTCTAGGGTTAGGGTCAGCGTTAGGGTTAGGACTTGGAGCATTTGAAGAAGGAGAAATGAAGGAACGGAGAAAGCAAGGGATACAGAATGGGGCCGGCAATTGCCGCTGTTTCGTCTTCTTCTCAATTTTCTCTTCTTTTCTTTCTTTTCTTTTCTCTCTGGAGTCGATGACTGGTTGTAGCCGGTTTTTACTCCTGAGTTGTCGGTACCTGCCCCCTTCATTTATATAGGACCCGGATCCTATCACGAACCCGGACGTGGATTGCCTACTGATGCTGCCAGTAGCGAGGTGGCTACTGGACAGTGCTATTTGGGCCCCATAATGATGTATATATTATATCCATGCCGTCCATCTATGTTTTCAGATCATTTCAGTGCATGAGCCCAAACAACAGACAGATCTCCATCTCAAGTAGACCACACCAGAAGAAAACAGTGTTGGATGAACGGCCACCATTAAAAACCTCCTAGTGCCCACTGTAATGTTTATTTTCCATCCAACCCGTTGATTAGATCACAAAGACCTGGATGAATCGAAATCACATATATAAGCTTTGGTCGCCATCATGTCAAGATACATGTGTTAGATGGTTTGGATGTCATGCATCGACTTGGTAGGCCTTATAATTCTGGACTTTATTACAATTTAAATAATAATAATAATAATAATAATAATAATAAACTGATATTGTTTTGATAATTTTATCCCTCAAAAATCACCTGTCAAGCAATTGGCCATCAGGAGGGTTATTTGGGAGAAATGACAAGCTACTAGGAATCTTGTCTTAAAAATCCCCATAAGCTTTACGTATGTGACGTTAAAATAATGGTTATTACCTTCTAGATGGTATAAAACATGGTGGGCCCACAGAGCTTAGGTGTTTTAATTAGATGCATAAAACACGTGTTATCGATGAATCGGGTCCATTAGCGTAGCATCATGCGCCAGCTATCTCTTTATAACGTGATGAAAAGCGGGGCACGTGGTTCTGTAAGAGTGACCATTGGATTTTTGCGTCCCACTTGAGATGGATGGCTAAGAAGAGCTGCATAAAGATGGCCCCCGTGAGTTACACGCAAGCATTGAGAGTGGATGGTAGGCCATGGAGAATCGGCAATCACACTACCGTGGATCATGTATAGTTGGATGGGGACCGCATTGTTGAATGTTTATATGATCTGAACCGTCCAAATGGTGGTTAGCTTTGTAGATAGGCCATGATCTAAAATAGTATATTATTAATTATCAAGTATATGATATTTTTCATTGGAACTGGACCATTGTATAGTTTTATTTAATCATCGTTTGGATTTCATGAATTCTATGTTCAGAATATCTTAATCGTTAAAAACAACTTCCATCGTGATTTCAACTTGATGGACGGTTTGGATGGTCCAACCGTGCATCCAATGGTCCCATCGTGAATGGACTACACTGAGGAAATTAACCATATGATTGGTGGATTTTGTGATGGTGAACGAGGATGGTTGAATGTTTGTTGGAGTAACTTTTGTTTGTAGCCATCCATTTTTGTCTTTTGATTATTCCACTTGTGGGCTACAATAGATGGCCACGGTCGCTTTAATTAACTTGCGGAGCATAATGACGGATGTGGAATAGGCGGGGAGTTCACTACCTTTAACTTCAACGGTAGTGTAATGATGTGGCGAGATTTGATTGGCGGAACTAGTGACTACATTTTATTTATGGTCCAGCAGGTACTCGGCTGAAAACCTTGAAAAAAGCTGGGGCTATCTCGGACAGCAGAGGCCCCACCAATCAAAAAATCTTATCCTTTATCTTACCATTGTTGAGGATGGTGAAAGCTGCGCCGCCTAATGGGAGTCCAGTGAGCCATCAATCAAATCTTGTCAGGTGAATATTACTATATTTTTAATAAAAATAAAAATTATTTTTAAAAAGTAAATAAATATATTAATTATTTAAAATTTTTATAAATTGTGTGTATAACTAATATATAAGAGAGAGCATTTTTGCTTGCATTGCATGGGTTGTAAGGTTGCATGTACGCTTTATTAGGCGCACTTAAACTGTAATAGAATTATACATGTTGCACATATGGTATGTGGCAACAGTTTTAAAATGTTAGATGACTTTTTTCTGTCTACTCGGAGAAATCTCTCTACTGTGCAGAACTCTCAAATCTTATTTTTTATTAGGTTTTTCTAATATATTAAAAAGGTATATCAATATTAAAATTAGAGATTTATTCAACACTTAAATATATAAAGTTTCATGTTAAAATTTAGATTGGGAGTTCATTGTATTCTGAAAACAATTTATAAATTTTCTTCGTTTGTACTTATTGGAATTACTTAAAAAGACAACAAATTTGACTTAAGAAATTAACTATTCAAGTTGGGCCTTGAACTCGATAAATCTAATTATCTCAAAAAATATATATTTTTTATTCTGTTTGTATTTAAATTGTTATTTACTTTCAACAAATATACTATCCCAATGTTGGGAGGACCTCACTACTTAATCAACGTGATAAGGCCTATGAATGGAGTGTACAATCACCATACATAAGGATGGTGCATGGTGGGGAATGATCAGGTACATTATTAGAATGTATGTTACAACAATAAAACCATGCAGAGCCACCATGATGTATGAGTGCCATCTAGTGGATGGATTAGATCTAGCCTTGATGTTTAGACTTAAATTCCAAAACTCAGCCTGATCAAGAACTCAGGTAGGCCATAGCAAAGGAAACAATCGAGACATTGGATAGGAAGGGCACCTACTACAGAAATTTTAGAAGAAATATGTAAGAATTATATGACGCCGGCTTAATTGATCAACAGTTTGGATTTTCTTAAGAATTGGATAGTATAACACGTGTACTTATGAACATAGTTGCAATTGATCTAAAGTAATTGTACCACACATATGTTTTAGTTAGGCTAGAAATACTAAATTCAGGTGAAGCTTAATGAGAAAAGCACCTATGGGGTATAAATTCCTCACCTTCAGTAAATATAAAAGTAATGGAGACAATGACATTAGGTCTACAACAATGGCATCCGAATCATTTAAATTAATCTATTCCTATCTCTATGTGCTGCTCACAATGTCATTTGAATCTGTTTGTTTGTGACTAGATTTCTATCTCCAATGCACTATTCAATTTTTAAAATCAAGTTTACCATATGTCATTTTAATCTGTTCGTCACCAAGACAGAGACACTGAATTCCATCAGTTACAAAAATTAAAAGAGGCCACAACAAGTGAATTAACAGGTTTTAGGCATGACTGAATATTGCTTCATGTATTGTATCCCACCTGAGTTTTTTTTTTTTGCGGAGATGATTCTTGAGATGTCTGGTGACCATGAAGAGGCTGACGGGCCAATTGTATCTGCTAGCCACCTTTTTCAACCGTTGCATCTGTAGCCTACCAATCCGATGGCTATGACTGTCGTACCCGAAGGATGGCTAG
The DNA here is from genome assembly GCF_029962835.1 of Magnolia sinica. NCBI lineage: Eukaryota > Viridiplantae > Streptophyta > Magnoliopsida > Magnoliales > Magnoliaceae > Magnolia > Magnolia sinica. Next base: position 4,089,674 of record NC_080573.1, on the reverse strand, counting down.
TTTTTCTGTCCACATGCGATGTACAGAAACGGCGGCCTTACTACGTAACCGTGAGGCTGCTGCCAAGTCAATCGGTGCTGCCCGTGCTGGGCGCGGATTAGCTACTGACAGGTTGAGTAGCGAGACTCGCTACTGAAGTGACGTCACCTAGTTCTATGGGTCCCACCATGATGTATGTTTTGTATCAACACCTTCCATCCATTTGGAGATATCATTTTATAGCATGATCTAAAGAACGAATCAAATCCAAATGTCTAGTGGACTCCACCACAAGAAACAGTGGAGGAAGTGACGCCCACCATTAAAAAAATTCAAAGGGCCAAAAAAGTTTTAGATCAAGCTCATATTTGTATTTTCCCTTCTTTAATATTTTTGTTAACTTATAAATAGTTTTGATTTTAAATAAATATCATGGTGAACCTTAGGAAGGCTTCAAAGATGGGTGCGTCACTCTGCCCAGTGTTTTCTATAGTGGGGTTCACTAAAACTTTTTGGATCTGCCTCATTCTTTGAATCGTGCCTTAAAGCTAGTTCTCCAAATGAATGGACTATTGAATGCTCTCCATTAAAATCTACCTAGGCCCAAACGTAATTTTTATTTTCCATATCCAACCTCTTGATAAGGTCAAACATACCTGAATGAAGGGAAAATGAAAAGATTATCTTGATCAAATTCTATGGCCCATAATAAGTTTTTAATGTTCAATTAGCATAGTTTCCAGTGGTGTGGCACACTTGAGACTTGGATATTCTTAAAATCGTTGGGATCAAGTCCTAAAGTGAGAAGTAAAACCGCATGGACGGTGTGGATATGAAACACATTCATCAAGGTGGGCCCCATACGGTCAGGTTAACACCCACTAACGTTTCACCAGCTAACACATAATCCTCTCCCGTGGACGTTCCATCAATGGTCTCTTTGAGGGCGTTAGCCGTCTTTGTCCATCTCTTGAAGCTTAGAAATAGATAATTCATTTGGGCCATTTACTATTTTTATATCTGAATTATTAAAATAAGAAAATTTTGATACTCTGATAGACTGACATGGTTGATACTCTGACATTAATAAATTGTACACGTGCCAAATAAGTAATTCAAATTAAACTGCCCAACATCCACCAGATGTACCTTAATAACAGACCAACGATTACATTGATTTGCTTACCGAATCATCCAATTTGGGGCCACTACTGGACGGTTGATCATTCAATCAATCTGATTTGGGGGTTACATCCTATCTGTAGTAAGTCCCGCGAGTTAGACGTTTTAGTTTGAATTAATGTCTGACATGTGCCAACTTTGGGAGCTCGTGTATCAACCACCACCTGGCAGAGTATCAAAAACTACCCGTTGTTAAAAAGACCCTTTGAACAACGATAATTCCCATCGGTTTCAATCATCCGCTGACTGTTCGTACGGTACTGCTTATGCATTAGGTCCGTACATGTGGAGCCCATGATTAATTCTATGATCAAAACCGTTGAAAAGAATCCTAGATGGAAAATTTTCAACCCTTCAAAAGTGGCCCAACAAACAGACAATGACCAAAAAAAAACACATCAGTGGTCCACACTCAACAAGAAAGAAAAATGAAAAATAAAATAAAATCTATTACTAAGATCTTACAATCTACTGAGTTTTCTAGTGTACGGGATGTCTAAACTTGAGACCGATCATATCAATGGTTCAGATCAACTTGTAAAAGCAAAAAGCCAAACGTGATGTACAATCCATTGACCAGAGCATTATAGATTGAACGAGACTCGTACGTTAGTTTTGTGCCGTCTAAAAAACGATGTTGACTGTCAACCATACCCATAGCTTTGTTACATGGCAATCTATTCCGTCAAACCACTGACCCGGATGTGGATGGAGTATAACTGAATAATTATGGTGAGAAGATTGTCGTACCACATTCCTCACTGGTAATGGAAACCCAATTAGAAAGGATGCCTTGTAGTAAGGGAACGATATTTCGGTCTAAAGAGTTTCAAATATGTTTGGATTGTCTTTTAAAAAAAAAAAAAAAATTAAGTATTACGAAATCAAAGTCAACAGGATAAAAAGGTAAAAAAGTAGCTGAAAGAAATTCAAAAGTATACTAAGTGGATTGATAATTATCTAAGAAGGTGATTAAGTTATTGATAATCATACGTGAGGTAAACCAAGTAACTGATAATCATTTAGGAGGTTGATCAAGTGACCGATATTCATACTGAAAGTCAATCAAGTAGCCAAGTAAAACGTAGTCGACTCAGTAAGAAAGCCTAAAGTGGTGATTAGAACAGGTGGCAAGTTTAGAAGAAAGTCTCCAAAGGTCATATAGTACTGAAGCAATTACAATAATTGTTAAAATGTGAAAAGCATCCAAAAGGTCGTGTAGTGCCGGAAAGGTTACGACAGCCGTCAAAACATGAGAATCATCCGGATGGTTGGGTTAAGGCTATAAATAGTAAATGAATTCAGTATAAAGATTTGTCCCTCGAACTTCTTAGTCATGCCCTGTAATCAGATTACGTGTATTGTTCAACTCCACGACAATTGTGCTTCCGTAAAAATTATTCTAAATATCTTCTAAGATCCTTTTATATGTTATATCTTCTTTGTGCAACAACAAATGTCATTTTCTGAATTAGCTATTCCACGAACAACCAAAAATAGGGTAAAGAGTCTTGCTCATACGACCCTTTTTTTAAAACTTTGATCCTAAAAATCAAGCTAATTCAACGCTAAAGTGGGCCATCGAAATAATTTATACCTAAAGCCTCTAAATTCAGATGGTATAGCCCAAAAAAAATTAGACTACTAATATTTGTTGGCAATTCTTTTCATCCTAATAAAGTACATCAAGAAAATGAATTGGATCCATGGAAGTCAGTGGGCCACACTACAAGGTACTAAAGCTCTAAATTCACGTGGTGCAGTTGGATGCATTTTGTTTTCCGGTCAATCTTGATTGTTCATATATAGTGAGATTTCACCATAATAAGTACTCGAACCTATGACCTTAAGTTAAAACTCTCGGGAGTTAACCATTGAAGCATGAATAAGAACCCTACTCATATGAGTCAAAGGAGATTATGTTTGATGGAATCTAAGGTCCTGTTTGTTGAATCTGAAGTCTAAAGATCGAATTTGAAATCTGAAGCCTGGATCTGAAATCTAAAGCTTGAATCTGAAATTTGAACTAAAAAAAAAAACTTGTTTGATAATTATGGCTGAAGTCTAAAAATTAAGTACTGAATATGGAACAAGCTGTTTGTTAACAAACATCTTAAATGTCTAAAATATGTTAATTTGACACGTTTGCCCCTATCTCTCGTTTGGAAATGTTATACATTATAAAGAAATTATTTTTTAATAAATGAAAATAAAATCATTATATTTAATTCAAATAAACTAAAATACTTAATAAAAAACTAAAATATCATCTTAAGGCCCTCACTTCCTCTTAGCGGGAAGATTGTCACTATGTGTTGTATAAGATTGAACACCAGTAGCAACAAAACCTTCAAATAAGGCCCACCTTGTATTTATATGCAATCCAAACTGTTTATAAGGTCATTTCCAATTGGATGAAGTGAAAACATATTGATCCAAAACTTCAGTGACCTATTTAAGTTTATTTTCCATCCAATATGTTCATAAGACCACAAATACTTGTATGAAGAGGAAAAAAATATTATATTGATCCAAAACTTCTGTGACCCCAAAAAAGGTTTCAATGGTAAACGTCCAATCCCCTGCTGCTTTTTGCAGCTTATTTTTTTGTCTTCAGCTTTAAAATGAGCTCGTCAAATGGATGGATGATTTGGATATAACACATACCTCATGACGGGACCCACAGAACTTGCTGACGTCAATACAACGGCTATATAGCTGGTGTGAGGTACACCAACCAATCCGCATCCTACTTAGACGTGGATTAGCTACTGACAGGTTGAATAGCGAGATTCGCTACCGAAGTGACGTCATCAAGTTCCATGGGCCCACTGATGTATGTGGGCCCACTATGATGTATGTGCTTTATCTACACTGTCCATCTATTTGGAGATTTAGTTTTAGAGCATGAGTTAAAGAATGAGGCAAATCCAAATATGTAATTGACCCCACCACAAAAAAAAAGAAAAAGAAAAAAGAAAGTGGTGAGATTGATGCCTACCGTTGAAACCTTCCTAAGGCTCACCGTGATTTTTACTTGAAATCCAACCCGTTCACGAGTTAACATAGACAAGAAAGAAGGGAAAAAATAAATATCAGCCTGATCAAAAACTTTTGTGGCCTATTTAAGTTTTTGATGGTTGGTGTCACTCTCTTCACTGTTTTCTATGGTGAGGTCCACTGGAGCTTTGGAATTGACTCATTCTTTGAATCTTTAGCTAAAATTATATTTCCAAATGGATGGACAGTGTGGATACAAAAAATACATCATGATGGGCCCACATAACTTGGTGACGTAACTTCAGTAAGCAAGTCTTCGCTACTCAACCTGTCAGTATCCAATCCGAATCCGCGTCCGCGGAAATAGATTGGCTACTCCCCTGCCACCAGCCATTAATGGTTGATGGTCGGTGCTATGTGGGCCCCACCATGATGTATGTGCCGTTCATCTATGTTTCTAAATCATTTTATGGTATGAGACCAAAAATGAGGTATATCCCAATCTCAAGTGGACCGCATTACGGGAGAACAATGTTGAATGAACGTCGACCATTAAAAACTTTTTGGGGGCCATAAAAGTTTTGGATCAAGCTAATCTTTGTTTTTTATATTCATCTAGGTCTATATGACCTAATCAACAGATTGGATGTCAAATAAACAGTACATTGGGCCTTGGGTGAATTTTAATGGTGGATATCCAATCACTATTGTTTTCCCGTGGTATGGCCCACCTAAGATTTATATTCCTCTCATTTTTGGTATCAAGCCCTAAAATGATCTTTAAAAATGGATGAAACACAAATATCATGGTGGGTTATTTGAAGCAAAGAAATTGCCACGGCAACTTGAAAAAGGGTAATTTTGGAAGCAAAAAATTTTGTTTAATGAAAAATTTACTAAGCGCATTCGGCATTCACCATTAAGCTAGACTCCTATCAAGGAGAGACTTCAGTGAAAAACCACTTAGCGCTTTCCTTCTTCCGCATTAACGACGCATTAACAAACACCACTAAACACAGAGCATTTTCCTAGTTCCGCGTTAAGTGCAAAAATTCAGTGTTAACAAACAGGCCTTAAAGTCTTCTCAAATGACTTGCCTATCTCTTAAAACCATGCACTATAGTCGGGAGAAGAATCCATTTGAAGTGTATCTGACCAAGTAAAGATCGGTGGCAGCTAACATGAAACCTTAACCATTATTTTTATTATGAATCCTGATAATGACTAAATGACATTTTATATATTTCAAGATGTCATTGCCAATTGACAGGCTGGTTAGGTTTTGGATGGTTGTGATCTCATCTTAAATCATTCCATCACCGATCATTTTTAAGTTACACCCATATGGGTGGAGATTGTATCACTTCGATAAGTGATTGTGTCCATCAACCACAAACCAGACGGAAAAGACAAATTTTCTGCAACAGTTGCTCTAGGCAGTCAGTGCACTAAAAAGGTCTATGGGGCCCACCGTGATTTCACACAAGGGAAAAAAAATTGCGGGGCCACCATGATTGTGTGTGAGATCATCATCGTGGCCCACCTTTGGGTGATTTAAAATTTAAATATGAACATATGGTGGGGCTCACCATCGTGGGACCATACCCATCATCTCTCCTTTAGGGCCTGTTTGGTTTTCCGCAATACCAACAATTAGCGGTGGACATTTAAAAATGGTTGGATTCAGACGTAAAGGTGACCCGTCCGAAATGGCGGTAATCCGGTGTAAAAGAGGCGCCTGATGTAATATCTCTCTACCAACTACAGGGATCGGCAGTCGATGTAATAACTAGCCTCCCATCAAATAACGTGGTCCGCAGGAGCACGGCTGCAATATTGACACCGGGAAACAAATACTTCATAAAAACGAAACCCGTTCCTCATTTGCATCGTCCGAGGCCTAGACAAGAAACCAGTCATAGCGATCGAGCGACCCTAAGGTAGACGGCGATAACGTTCTCTTGGCTTTGGTGCCGGCGAATCTGATCTTGTTTTATCTTGTAGGGAAAGTTTTTCTTCTCTTCTCATTCCTCTACTCTGTTTCCATTGTCGAAGGGTGAGGGGTTCAGAGCTTCTCTCATCGGCGGATTCCGCATCACCTCTATCTAATTGCAGGTACATTTTAAGCTTGATTCAGATAAATCACGTGTTACTTTCATCTTCTTCATTTTTTTGGATGATTAGTATGTTATTCGAAAGATCCGGCCTTGCATGTTAAGTCCCTGGTTCTTGGCATCCATGATATTACATCCTACATGAAGTAAGCAGCCTTGCATGTTGTGGGAATCTCCTGTATTCCAGTTTTTTCGTCTTTATTACCCCTTGTTGTACCTGTTACCTCTCTCTATCAGCGATTCGCTCTGCTGTCTAGGAGTGACATCTTCTCCATAACCTACGGCGAGTCTATAACAGGTATGAAAACTACTTGACTACGGCTGAAAATCGCGTATTCCACTTTCTGTGGTCTTTAACATTTATTACGGAAAATATTTTTTGCTATCATGTAGCGATCTTCTCTGCCGTCTACGACTGACATCCCCCCATCCACCAGCTATGGCAACTTCAAAATAGGTAATCTGTTGGATTCAATAGCTTCTTATAGTTATGATGCCTAATGTGGTTTGTGGAAAAGAAGAATTGTCCTGTTCTGGATGTGGTCGGGCCCTGGTGGCCCACATGTTTGACATTTATTCTTCTACAAAAGAATTGTGGGCCATCCGATGTCGTTATAGGGAGCCGACAAGCCTTTTCTTCTTCTTCTCCCATAACTTTTATTGTTACTATGTTGCTGAAAAATATCCAGCCTCCATCCGATGGGTTCGAATGGAGCTCAATCATTGAATAACCACATCCCGGTTGATATGGTAGCATCCCGGTTGCTAATTTCCCAATCCGAAAGACCTATGGGACCCGTGGTCAATTGTGATTGTAGCTATCGGATAGAATGTCCAACTCCCGATAGTCTTTCCTTTCACCTGATGAGTAGCTGCTTGATGTTATATATGAGTAGCTGCTTGATGTTAGACATGTAGCTCCTTTCCAACTCCTGGTAAGGACATTGCTCTGTTTAAATAAATTTTTTGCCCACTACATGAGTAGCTGCTTTATGTTAAACATGTACACTAATCTGCTCAAATGCTTATGTTTGGACAATCAAGGATCACCTTCTTTCTGAAGCATCATTTTTATAGTAAAGACAATATTAGTGCGTTGAGAGCACTGGATCATTTCTCTATGTTAGGATCTTCAATGGTCAATGCACGTTAGTTTCTTACAAGTAAGCAAGAGAATTCAAATTGAAGAGAGAGGCTGGAATTTGGCCACTGAAATTGTTGAGGCTCAAATCCCTACCAGTATACCAAAATAAGAATGGTGGAAATAACAAAGGTGAGATGCGTTACATAAAGTATCAATATATGATCCTCAAGCCACAATTGTATGAATGGGGCCAATGTTTCCACTTTCAATGGTCTGATGGGTTCAACTCTAAATGGTGGATGTGTTAAAGAGCTCTTAAATTGAAAGATCATAACCATAAATCTGTCCCTTCATAACCATAATGAACTCTTAAATTACAGATGGAATATTCAGTGGCTCAAATGCTTACATCTGTATTGTTGCTTAACAGCCAACTGACATCTTAGTCTTCTTCTTCATCTTATTTGATTATGAATGTGATACTGACCAATAGAAAATATTTAACCACTGAATTCTCCATATCTGTTTATCCATATCTTATCAATGATCTAAATTACTATTGCCTGTTATGTGTGTCTTATTATTAGGATGGAGTGTTTTATAAATGCACCCGTTTATCCATCTTATGTATGTTGCGAATGATATGGAGAGTGAGCAGCTGAGATCAATGCTGATACACCTGTCTGATTCATGTAAAGAGAAATGACTACTAACTATCTCATTCTGTTTACAAAAGACACAACACCTTAAAATAGCTAACATAAAAAAGAAAAAATGAAAAATAGAAATACAGTTTGAACCAGACTTTCAATATTAAATATGCATAAAGTACATGATAAAGGCAATAGTTGATGTGCTTCGAACACTTTCCCATCGACAGGACATAGTTTTCCAACTATTATTCGAAATATTGAACTTCGTATTTCTTGACAAACATTTTAAAATTTTATTCCATTAATATGAAAATGTAGCCGAATATTGATGTGGATGATGCTGCTGAATCAGTTTCACTCGGTGTGTTATATAATAAAACAACATAACATGGATGGACATGGATGGACAGAGGAGGAAATGACTGCCTTTGCAGCTACACTTGCTGCAGCAATGACAACAATTGCAATCGGAGAATATTTCAATAATATAATATTTAAATCACCTTCGAGGTTCGGGGACTTTGAAAAAAAGAATGTAATAAATGAGATTATTAGAGCGGGTGATAATGAGTGTGTAGCACAACTCCGAATGAACAAGGCCACATTCTTCAACCTGTGCTCGTTTATCAGAGATAGAAATCTCCTTCCAAATGGCAAACATGTATCTATGGAGGAACAACTTGTCATTTTTCTTCACATGATAAGGCATAATGTTAAAAACCGTGTCATCGAGCATCGGTTTATAAGATCTGGTGAAACGGTAAACCGATATTTTAGTAAAGCGGTGGATGCCATTGTCAGCTTATATTCGGAGTTCGTGAAACTCTCAGGATCGGAAACACCAATCGAGATCCTAGCCAATCCCAATTGGAGTGATCACTTTCAGGTATGTTCAAACACATTATGCAATGTTGGCAAATGTTATATACTATATTTGATATCCTGATTATTGAAGGTGAAATTAGGACTGCATTGGTGCAATTGATGAGACTCATATACCCGCCTACATACCGGCATTGGAAAGTGCAACATACCGTAACAGGAACGGGGTACTCTTTCAGAACGTAATGGGTGCATGTACATTTAACACGAAGTTCGTATATGTCCTCACCGGATGGGAGGGCTCTGCCTCTGACGCACGCGTATTACAAAGTGCTTTGACACATTCATCGAACGCTTTACTATCCTCGTGGGTATTGCGTGTCTATATGTTTCATGCTGATTACGCTTATTCACTTGGATTCAGATTAATATTTCTTCATAATTAATTGTATGTAAGTATTACATAGTTGATGCTGGTTACGCTCATTCTCCTGAATTTATGGCTTCTTATCGTGGTGTACGGTACCACCTCAATGAATATCGCACTGGTCGCAATCCTTCCAATAAGAAAGAGCTATTCAACTATCGGCATACTCAACTACGAAACGTTATAGAGAGAATTTTTGGAATATTAAAAGCCCACTTTTCAATCCTAAAATCTGCTCCACCCTACAACTTTCAAACACAGGTGAAGATAGTCATCGCATATTGTGTCTTACACAACTTTATCCGTATATCTGGAAGATATAGCTTGGTAGAAAATGAACTTGCATCTACAGATGTGACGAAGAATATAGATCTATTACCATGCGATAATAATGTGACACAACGTGAGAAGGACGAATGGGCGATTTATCGAGGCAATATTGCAACTAGGATGTGGAATGAATCTCATCCTGTGAGTCATATCGTTTGATATTTGAATTGTAAAATGTAATTTTGTAGTATGTAATACCAGCACAGGAATGTACTCAGATGCCCTATAAGGCCTCTGTTAGAGAACATGATGTTTTTGAATGCTTTTACGAAGATGATCATTATCCCCACACGTATATACCATATTACGTAATCGCGTATTATATTTCAGATTTGGCAAATTATTGCATTCACATGACGTGCTCAATGTTTTGTTTGTGGTTAACTGTACTGAATATGTTCATTGTACTATTTGTAGATTATCGAAGTTAATAGTGACGATAAAATGGATCCGAATAGGCAAGCCAACCAAACTACACCAACAAAATAACCCATGCAAGGCCGATGCATCACACCACGAAGGACACCACGCAAATACAAATCAAAATCATTTGATGAAAACGCTATGTCTAGCGGTGTAATGCGTTGGACAAATGAAATGGATGATTGTCTCATCGATACGTTGATGGATGTGGTTGCAAACGGCCGAAAGAGTGCCAACAAATTTAAAAAGGAGACGTATAAAACAGTCGTCGAAACAGCGAAGAGTGCACTAGGGATATCAGTTCAGGAGAAGCATGTTGGTAATCGCCTGAGGACATTGAAGAGATTGTATTTTGAGGTTCGAGACACCCTGAATGCCAGTGGGTTTGGTTGAGACGATGATAAGAAGGTAGTAACCGCGCTAGATGATGTGTGGGATGATTACATACGGGTGAGATTGATAAATTATTCATTTATATTGTCTACTTTATTCTTGAATGGTGTTAACAATTCTTTAATTTTTCTATGTCCTTTGCAATAGTCACATTCCTATGCGCAACATGTCCACGGTAAACCTGTGCGAAGGTATAATGACCTCACGTACTTATTTGCAAATGACCGAGCTATTGGATTGCGTGCTTCGACAGAAAATATGGGATGTAAGATGCGTTCGAGGAAGTCTCGCGATGACGATGATATACCGATGGGATCGGTTGATCTGAATGACGATATACTTGTTTTATCCAATGAGGAGATGAGAGACAGTGGGCATAACATCCAGTGGTCATTTCAAAGTCATGACGGTACTCATATTGCAAATTGTAGTCCGAATCTCAATGACAACACATCCGTGAACACAGGCAGCACAAACAGTTTCAGAAAGAGAGTTAGATTGGAACGTCCTTGCGACGTCATTGGTAAAGGGATGAGTGATGTTGCAAAAACTGTCAAGTCACTAACTATAACCATACACAAAGGGAAGGACATGATACATATGGAGCAGATTGTACCTGCACTAGAGCAAATTGAAGGCCTCACAAGTAACGAGATCCTACGCGCAACAAGGATCCTATCGAAAGATGAACAACAATCTGCCTCATTCCTTTCTCTTACTGAGTCCAGGAGGCTAAACTTTATGTTGATGCTGCTTGCACCAGATCAGTCTTCTGACTGATCACAGATTGTCTGCCCTTTTCTGTTCGTAACATAGTTGATATGGCTGGACAACCAATGTGTTTTTTGGACAATAGTTTATGGTTTTTGCTGCTAGTGAAGCATACTAGCTTTTCAGATGTTGTAATTTTTAGATTATATGGGGGTTTTCTATGTTTTTTTTTATATATTCATGTTCGATCACTGCTTAATCATACGAATGTCTGTCAACCTGCTTATAATCTCCCTCATATAAATTGCATGTTTGATGTCATGTTTTTGACCATGATGGTTATATGTACACAACGATACAGATACAGACAAAGGTATGTCAATTTCAGTTTCACTCCGTCTTTCAGGAATTGAATCATCTTTACATAAATTGAAGAATTGCTTATATAGTTATATTGAAATTTTAATTGTTCATATTACTATGTTACAATACTAAAACCATAGATTTAATGTTGTTTATGATAATTTTGTTATAGGTGCAGATGGGTAAGAAGATATATATTGAAGAATTGTTTATATAGTTACATTGAAATTTCAATTTTTCATATTACTATGTTACAGTACTAAAACCATCTGTTTGATATTGTTTACGATAATTTTGTTATAGGTGCAGATGGGTAAGAAGATATATGTTGTTTTTATTGGACGGCGACCAGGCATCTACTACACATGGGAAGAGTGTCGGGCGAATGTCGATAGCTATTCAATAGACCTCTTCCAGGGATACAAATCGACGTCTAAGGCTTTCTTTCAGTGGAAATCGTATTGCAAGTCTTTGGAGCGTAGAAATGCACCTAAACCAGTTGTCGAGTAGGAACAGGACAATCATATGGCGAACGATGGACTGGGTTCCGGATGTAGTTACTCGTTCCCTCCGACGACTGCCCCATCATAATACAGTTTCCGGTCTTTCAATGAAGAATACGAGAAACAGCATGAAGCTCTAGAAGATACACCAGAGTCACTTCGGGCACTGATACACCTTATCGTTGGCTTCCTGGTTTTCATTATCACCGTTCAGATCATGTACTGGCGTTAACTGAACTGACATGTTTGATGTGGATATTTTAAATTCTTGTTTTTATTTTTTCTTTTGTCGATAAACTGCTTAAGATCGACTATTTTGGACGTTGCCTAGGACGTTGATAGTATGTCCTGATGTTTGTCTGTATATTATGCCTTTTTTATTTCTATTTTGCAATGTTTAGAATAGCATGAGTTTTTGACCTTACCTACAGTGGGGTAATTGGGTACGTAGATGTGCCGGTGTATTTTCGATTCATTATAGGGATTAGGTGAGGTGACGGACTTGTTTGAGCTGTTGTGACCTATATGTCATAATACGCATCTTTCATGTTCATGTCTTTTTCCGGATCAGTTTCGTCTTTGACATGAGGTAGATTCAAATATCAGGTGGATCAGACGGTAGGAAGATGAAGATGGCGGTAATTGATCGATAAACGGTCATAGAACATACCGGCATTGAAGCTAATATTTGGTTATAGTTTGTTTATCCACGCTTAGGTGATTGACCGGTAGTCGGTCCGTGAAGAATTGTTTAATTATATCGAAAAATTGATAAATACGTATGTACGTAAATATATCTCGCGTGGGCACAAAAGTACATACATTCATATGGGCCCCACATGCACCCCATCACTGCGTGGTACTTGGATTCATCCTAGATAGTGGGTCCTACCATGTCATGGTGACCGCTGTCCATCTAAAGTTTGAAAATGGCTGCAAAATATAGTACGCATCCATGGTATATACTGCTGTGGAAATCAAACACTAGTATGCAGTCATTGTAGAGCTGAACTGTTGGACACTGTAACATTCATATGTGATGACAGGATTATAACAGCTCACACCCAAACACAGGATTAGAGAAGGTCAACCTACTACACTGTTACATATCAAGAAATCAAGCGTGGATGGCAGTCAACTGTAATTTACCCTATCTTTGCTATTACATGTAAATTGCAATGAATGCTTTCTTTACCGCAAATTACAGGTATTGCGGAAAACCAAACGGGCCCTTAGAATCAATCCTCATAAACACACGACAATATGTTTCAAACGGGCAATTTACAACCAAGGGTGCATAGCTGGTTGGGGCCCACCAAATTGCTCCATTGAACGGGGACGCGGATTAGCTGCTGACAGGTTGAGTAGCCAGATTGGCTACTGAAGTGACGTCACCAAGTTACGTGGGTCCCACCGTGATGTATGTATTGTATCCACACCGTCCATCTATTTGGAGAGAATATTTTATGACATAAGCCAAAGAATAAGTCAGATTCAAACCTCCAATGGACCCCACCACAGAAAACAGTGGAGAAAGTGACGCCTGCCATTAAAAAATTCTAAGGGCCACGAAAGTTTTCATGAAGCTGATATTTGTATTTTCTCTTTTTTAATGTCTTTTTTAACTTATGAACGGGTTGGATCTCAAATAAACATCACGATGGACCTTAGGAAGATTTCAACGGTGGATGTCACTCTCTCCACTTTTTTCTGTAGTGGGATCCACTACAGATTTGTGTCCTAATCATTCTTTCACTCATGCCCTAAAATAATCTTTCCAAATGGGTGGACGGTGTGGATACAACACATACATTATGGTGGGACCCACAGAACTTGGTGACGTCACTTCAGTAGCAGTCTCAACGTGTCAGTAGCTGTATATTACTTCATTAGGGAACTTAAGAACTGACGACTGACAAGCTTTCTCCCATCAACGTCTTATTTTTCACGATTACAAATTGGAGAGCGGATTAGTGTTACCTGCGTAAAAACCTAGTTGGTGATACCCTTATTGTGTGGGGCTACCTTGATTAGCTTTTATGTATATCCACGCCGTCCACCGTTTTTACATAAACATTTTAGATTTTGATACAAAATATTAATCTGATCAAAATCTCAAGTGGGCCACACAAATGGAAAATATGGTGAGTGACCATTAAAAACTTTTTGTGGTTATAATAGTTTTCGATCAACCTGATATTTGCATTTCCCCTTCATCTAGATCTTATTGACCTTATAAACATAAAATTCACGATGGGTCCTAGGAAGTTTTTAATGGTGGACGTTCAATCACCATTGTTTTCTGTGGTGCGGCCCATCTGAGAATTTGATGTACTTAAGTTTGAGATAACATCCTAAAATGAGTTGGAAAAACGTATGGAAGGCATGGATATACATCATATAATCAAGACGGGCGCCAAGGTAAGGGTAACACCCACTAATGTGTTACCCGGGTAATACCTAATCCGCTCCCTACAAAATGCTGCCCGAAGGCGTACGGGCATCTGACCGCGTTGCAAACGAACGGACGGAGTTTGACTCGTTCTTGCTCTTACCGAGAAACTCGTCCTTCGCACTGACATAGCTCATTGCCACTACATCGTACACGTGGATAAGGATTTACCGAATCCGGACTGTTCAGATGGTAGGCCCTACTATCTTTGGCCTGTGGTAAACAAATAAGATTGATTCGTTTAAAAAATCATCTGATTATTGGATTTGTTTTTTTCTAAATCCAGACCACTGCCGATCTTTAATTCTCACCGTCCATTTGAAGACCACTAATCAAATTCTCGGATGTTTTCCAGTATAGTTTTTGTATTGTAGGTCAGGAAGGTAGGCCCTACGAGATGGACAGTCCAGAACGACAAAATGAACAGCTATAGGTACGGAGGTGTGACGATGAACCATGGCTGCCATACTATGCGATGCACCAGCATGTGTTGCCCAAGTGGGTCCTACGTGCTGATACGTTCTGATGATCTGAACGGTCCATGCTATGGACAATGTGCTTTAGAGACTATCATACGAAATTGCAGGAAGAGGATGATCCTGACCATCACCATACACAGATGAAGATGGAACGTTGACGATAACATTTTGAACAGCTTACATTCAACTCCAAAATTCACAGGTCATGATCATCCATGAAGTGTGATTATTGGACCATCGCTCATTTAATCATACCATGGAGGAGATGGAGGGCTCAGAATCATCATATCATCCCCGCATATGGGCCTGCGAGGTGACAAATGAAGTGACTTGACCAAGTTCTGTGGGCCCCACCATGATGTATGTATTTTATCTACACCGTTCATCTATTTGTAGAGATCATTTTGGAATACTAGCCAAGAAATGAGGCATATCTAAAGCTAAAGTGGACTCTACCACACAAAACAGTGGGACAGTGACACTCACCGTTGAAACATTCCCAGGGCCCACCATAATGTTTATTTTAAATGGATGGTGGACAGTGTGAATACAACTCAGTAACATCACTTCAGCAGTGAAACTCTGAGTAGCGAATCAGAGTCCCTCACAGCCGTAAGGAATTTTTATTAACAATTTAATGGAATATAAATCTCAAATGAGTCTAGCCTTATCTTTGAAGCTGGCATTCTGAATTCATTTATATTTTCAAGAAACGCCAGGTGGCAGTGCTCTAAAGATGACATATGTCAACCACCTTGCGGTGCATGTCTGAGGTGCATGTGTGAGCCACGCACGTGCAAATCATCACGGTGACAATTAACGAATCTTGTTAGAAAATTTCTTGGATCAATTTCTTAGAAGTGATGGAAAGAATCTAGACCGTTTGGTCTTAATTTGTCTTCCTAGGGCTCGGATCATCCGAATAGGAATGCTGACACCTTTTTATGTGAGCACCTTTGCACTTATGTCTTGAGCATGAATTTGAATGGTCTACTTGTTGCAGCACCCTTTGAAACATTGTAAGTCTAATTAATTTCCAGTCTGATTCAAAACTTAGCAAAGTGATATGCAAATCAAGGGAAGACATTGTTTCCTTTTTTCATAGCCAAACGACACGAGTTTTGTATTGAGCTAAAAGTTGGGCTTGTGAAGTTCCAAAGGGTGCTGCATCATAGGGACCATTTAGATTATGTGCCCATGACGTAACACTAATAAAAGGGTGCTGGGGTGAGCATTCCTCTATATATATATATATAAGAAAATAAAAATGGAGACTTGTAACTTTGTTTCAGTCTTCCTCCCTTAGTGGTAGATAGACATTGTTTTAATATTGTGATCATTAGATTGAGTGTCCAAATGTTGTGGGTGGGTGGGTGTATATTTTCTATGTTATACATATTATTTAATTATTAAATATCAAGTGGAGTCATACTTGTTTGAATCTCTAACTCAGCCAGACCTGGCTAGAAATAAAGTTTTGGAGTTTTTAAACTACGAGTAATATGGTATCAAATGTTAAACCTTTCATATTGTCAGCTTCATCTTTCATTGTCAATCCGTGGTGGGCCTCGTTTCAACCGTTGCATATTGTCTTTGGTCCGACTTTTAGATGCCTATAAACAATACACGCACCAACGTTTGTACACGTGTGTGGGGTTGCCATCGTTCGCCTAGTAAAGGTCTCATGCCTGATTTCTTTTAGTGCCAGCGGCTGCAGTATCTAAGCTACGTTGGGTCTACATTGTCGTGTGTCTGACTTCTTCTCTATCCATCAGCGACTCGGATTTGGTGGTGACCCTTCCACTACTGAGGTCTGAGTACTGGTCGGTCTTGTGGGCCCTACCTACCATGATGTATGTGTTTAACTATGGCATTCATTTATTTCCTTTTTCAGCTCATTTTAAAGCATGAGTCAAAAAATAAGGCATGTCCAAATCTCAGGTAGACCACAGCAAAGGAAACATGGGTGATTGAATGCCTACCATAAAAAAATTCCTACAGCCCACTAATGTTTATTATTATTATTATTATTATTTATATACACACACACACGCACACACACTCACGCCGTAGTAGGTTTTCACCAACTATGGATGCTTGAACCCTTGACCAGTGTTGAAACTCCTGAGAGTCTACCACCGAAGCAAGAGTAAGCGTCTAGCCCCCTAATGTTTAGCTGCCATACAACATCAACCTATTTGATTAGGTCACACGGACCTGGATGAAGGGAGAGTGGATTAGGTATAAGCCTTACGATGGGCCCCAACTTAATGCATGTGTCTTATATCCATGTTGTCCATATGTTTTGCTAGATTATTTTAAAAGTATGAGCCCAAAAATAAAGGAGGTCCAAATCTCAAATAAACCATACTATAAGAAACAACAGTAATTGAATGCCCTACCATTAAAAACTTTATAGGGCTCAACGTAGCATTTACATAATGTTTATCTACCCTCTAACTTGTAGATAAGGTCACATAAACCTGGATGAATGTGAAAAAATAAATAATAGCCAAAAATTACACTGATCATTAATGGTCAACTGCTGTTATTTTCTATTGTTTGGTCCACTTGAAAAGTAGATCTGCTTTGTTTTTTGGGCTCATGCCTTAAAATGAAGTGGATAATACATACATTAAGGTGGGAACCAAGTAAGCAATTATGCACTGACTTCGAGGAGTCCGGGATGCACCTAGAAAACACAAATATCAGCTTGATTCAAAACTTTTGTGTCCAAAAAAGTTTTTAATGGTTGGCGTTCAATCACCACTCTTTCCTGTGTTGTGGTCCACCTAAGATTGAGATTTGCCTCTCTTTTCTTTTTTATTTTCCCAAATACTACCTAAGATGAGCTAACAAAATGGATGGATAGCATGGATAAAATACTACATCATTGTGGGGCCACAGCACCAACCAGCACCGAGCTGCATACTCAAGGGGTCACTACCTAAACAGAGTCAACCCATCAGGTGCACGCCGTAGACCACAGGATAGGTAACATTGTAACGCCTAAAAACTCTTAATCCATGCAGCATGGCTCGCCTGAATTTTGGAGCCCCGTTTGTTTTCCATGGTAGTATAGTTCCCAAGTTTTCTATGTATTGTGGGCCACCTTAGGTAGATATCTCGACGCCCATTCAATGAAGAGGGCAAATGTCCTACACAAACACACACACATAGTGATAGACCCATCAGAGATCAGGTGCCATAAGTACTAGTTATAACATCAATTAATTGTAGAAGATCCTCTCCTGGGAAGATGTTATGAGAAGGCGGGTTGTGGAAATTTAACAAGATAAAAAATATCAATCTGCACAAAACAAAGGAAACCATCACACTTTCATTCCATGTGTCCAATCTCTCCTTTGTGAAAAAGAGAGAGATTCATAGACCCGTCGTTATACTTTAGAATCCTCCTTCGTGGTGAATATTAATAGACTGAAATTGTAATATAATACAAGAAAATCCAGATAACAAATGATTTTTAGATGAATAAAAGGGCTATTTTGATTAGGCTAACCTCTTTATAAAGCAAAAGCCCTTTTGTTTTTTATTCTTCCTTCACATATATATACTCCCATGACTATCAATCAGCCCACCTCCGACTGGGCAAAATCAAAAATTTGAATTGGCCTTGCCTGAACAGTTGAAATTCAAAGCTAAGGTGGCCCATTGACAACCATGTCACAATCATGTCTACTCCCTCCCACATCTTAAACGAGATGGTATGGTGGAAAAGGAAGAACCATGACACCGTTGAGACATATCTCTCAAAAGGCAAATTGTATGGTGACTCTGCCATCACAAATCTCTATTGCAGGATTTGATTGGGCTACATGCAGCCGTTAGAAACTTATTTGACATAATGACTTTCAAACATTTCCCAACCTATTTGAAAGTTGTTAGGTCAAGTAAATCCTTTACCAAGCCTTATCTCTACCAACGGCAAGTGGCCTAATCAAAACCCAGGTCTCAATGGATGTCTATGATGACATGATCAATATACAATTTATATCTCATATATGAGATGTGTGGTAAAGTGATATGTAAATTAGGTCTAATCATATATATATATAGCCCTAAATCAGTAATCTATACTTCAAAATAAACAGGTATTAGGCAATCCTGTCCATGTACGAAAGCTAGCCACAGTACAAAGAAAAAATAATTAACTATCAAAGCAGCATTGGGGACAACCTTCTAGAAAAAGTAATGGACGTGATTGTCACAGGGTTTTATTGTCTGAAATATAAGTCTTTATCTTGTGCAAGCATATGAGGTGGATTCGATAGGTTCACCACTCTGCCTCTATATTATGGAGAGCCGGCTCTACATATTCCAGTTCTCCTATCCTATTATCACCCTTTAATTTAATATATCCTTATTTCAATTGTCCAATCAATCTTGAACTTCAGAACCTTCTAGAGACGAAATTTTTTGAGTCATTGACTAATTCTATATGGACCCATAACCCTCCATAAAGTCAGTAGGCAGGGCACACCTGGTGGTTGGATAGGCTAGATTTCTAAGGTTTCCCATTTTCATAGTAGGCCGATTATCTTGGATGGATTGGATGCCATACATGTCTATTAAAATATCTTACAGCCCAGGCTAGCATAGATGCCTGGTTCACCTAATTTTATTAATTTTTGGCACCCATTATCTCCTTCGTGGGTGTCAACTGATAAACGTCGCAAATCTTTGACACGTGTGCCATCTTTCATAATTATGACAAGTTTTTTGAAACCCCATTATGGGGGGGTGACACATTTTTCATTAAATGTACATATACATGGTGCCCAACCAGTTGTGTGTGAACATTTCTCTCTCTCTCTCTTCCTCAAACCTTTTAATGGCACATGGTGCAAGAGTCATGCTGATCAGATGATGGGGCCAATTTGTTATAACTGTCCATTATTCACTGGCCATAAAAATGTTAGAATAATCAAATCAAAGGGTTGCTAATTTAGAATCGTAAAAAATACAAAGTGGGATTTATTAGTAGATGTTTTAAGATAATAATTGGATGTATTTTGTTTGCCTAGTAAATCTTGATTACTGTTATTTGTGGTGTGGTCCACTGGAGCATTGGAAATCACTCACTTTTGGGATCAAGATCTAAAATGATCTCGCTAAATGCATGAACAGTGTAGATATGATAAACACATCACTGTGGGGCCATGTAACTTTGATCTCCTTTAAACCGTTTGTACCCACACGGCCACACCAGCTAGGTTGGTGTTGTGTGGTACACCAGCCAATCCGCTTCCCACCTTTGGGTGATTTTAAATTTTAATCTGCATATATTGTGAGACCATGCCCCTCATCTTCCCTTTTTAGAATCAATCTTCATAGCCACCCAACAATATACAACCAAGGGTGCACAGCTTGTTGGGGCCCACCGAATTGCTCCATTGAACGGTGTATATTATTTCATTAGTGAACCCTGAGAACTGACAAGCTATCTCCCATCAACTTCTTATTTTTCACGCGTAGAAAATGATGTCCGTACCTGTACGCGCATTTGACCGCGTTGCCCATGAACGGTCGGAGTTTGACTAGTTATCGCTCTTACCGAGAAACGAGTCCTTTGCACATATACAGCTCATTGCCACTACATACGTACACGTGGCAATGTATTTAGCCAATCCGGACTGTTCAACTGGTAGGCCCTACCTTTGTTGGCCTATGGTTAAAAAACAGACATTGATTTGTGACAAAGGGATGAATGTGATGAGGCTGAGCATCATCTTCCTCAATAGGATAACTGTTCCGAGTTTACGGAATTTCTATGAGCTCCTCATGGAGGCTTTTCAATTTTAGGAGGATTATTTTAATCCCTTTTCACGTTGGCGCAATTCTTAAAGTCCAACTGATGAAAAAGTTATAATCAAACTAAAAGTTACTATTTATAATGAAAACAGAATCAAAATAGAAAAATAGCCGTCGATCCGGTGGTATTTCACAAATTCGGCTTGCACAACCCAGCATAGCTAAGTTGGGTGTCTAAAGTATCTTCTTCTATCCAAAATTATATATTTTACGCCTGATAATTTATTTTGGATTGTGAGATATACTCGATTTAAGGTCCGACGGTCCGGATTACTTCTATTATCGACCGGACCTTTTTTGATCCATCTTGGCCATGAAATTATCCACAACCCGCTCTACATCAATTTGTTAAAAGAATCATCTGATTAATGAATATATAATTTTAAAAATTCAGACCACTGGCCGTCTTTAATTCTCACCATCCATTTGAAGACTATATTAATCAAATTCCAGGAATGTTTTCCAGTATAGTTTTTGTATTACGGATCATAAAGGTAGGCCCTACCACATGGACGGTTCAGAACAAACTGAACAACAATGGTACGGTGGAGTGGCGATGAACCATGACTTCTTCACTATGCGATGCACCAGAGTCAGTTTACTCGCACCTCACTTTATTATACATTCTTAATCGTAGATGATTTATCCAAACCATTGATCTGATGGCCCACATCATCAATGGACCATGACTAAAAAATCTCCTCACTTAGTAAACTTTAGACTTTCCATTGTCTGAAAGCAAATGCACCAACAACCCAAATTCAACTGAGGAATCTTTCAATTTCGGATATTTTGGGGTTGTGATCAATCCATGAGATTCAACGGCTTGGATAATCCAACAATGGGATTCATGTGTATAAACTCGGTGGGCAGCAGAAACTTCCCTACTCGATACAAAGAACCCTGTCTCGTTCAACAGCTGTGATGTTTGAGTGTAACAAACGAGAGAAATTTCTTTCCACTCTCACAACCGCATGGAATCTTTATTAATTATTTCATGGAATATAAATCTCAAATGAGTCTATTCTTCTCTTCGAAGCTGGCATTCTCAATTCATTTACATTTTCAAGAGATGCATGCCACGTTGCAGTGTTCTAGAGATGACATGTGTCATCTGCTTGTACGATGCGTGCGTGAGCCACCCACGTGCTGATCATGGTGACAAATTACGAATCTTGTTCTTGGAAAAATCATAGCATGGTTTTTGGACTTGGGGTTTGGATGGATAGATCATGGCCCACCTGCATGGTTTTGGTGGACTAGATCAAAAGCCTACATTCACTTAGGCTGCCTGACATGCTCTCCTTTTCATATCTCGTCCCATGCCTTGCAACAGAGACGATATCTTCTATGATTTCATGTCAGCTACATATTTTGAATTTCTCTTTACTATAGCCCACCAGAATATTATATCAGGGTGAAATTTTATCCCCTAAAGTTTCATGGGATTCCGCATCTTATGGACCGTTCGGATTCGACACCCATGACACGTGTGAAAAGGTGCGTAATGATGGATCAAAACATCACACAAACATGGCAAGTAAACCGTTGCATAGAGGATCCTGTCAGGGGAAGATGTTGTTGGGGATTTGTGCTGCGGAATCACACAGATCTACATTTAGGATAGCACAAAACAAAGGAAACCATCACACTTTTATTCTGTATCCAATCTCTCCTTTGTGGAAAAAAATAGTTTCGTAGACCCATCAGTATGCTTAGAATATTACTTTGTCGAGAATATTAATAGACTGAAATTGTAATATAATAAAAAGAAATTAATGTCAATAACGAATGATTTTTTGCTGAATAAAAGGGCCACTTCGAGAAGGCTAGGCCTCTTTACAAAGTAAAAGCTGTTATTTTTCTTTTTTAATTCTTCCATGGTGTATAGTCTTAGGGCTATTAATCAGCTAAGCCTGGCCAGGTAAAATCAAAATTTTGAACGGGCATGGCCTGAACAAATCAAATTCTAAGTCAAAACCAAACCCTAGCCTGGCTTGTTGACATCCATGTCTACTCCCTCTCATCCTAAGCAGAGGAGGATGGTACACCAAAGCCGGAACCATAATATGAAAGAGTTACTTATTGACCTAACAACTTTCAAACATGCCTTACATCAACGTATGTTTGATATAGTTGTTAGGTCAAGTAATTATTCAACCAAGCTCTATCTTTGACAGGAACAATTTATCTAATCAAATCCCGCCATATCATCTCACCATAGGTTTATGATAAAAGGGTTGATATGCAATCTATAAGGGCAACTTAAGTGGATTTGAGGTAGGTGGATCCTTGATTGCAAGGCCAATATGATGTATGTGACTTATATCCATGCTGTTCATCCATTTTGACAGCTCATTTTAGGGCATGTCCTCGGCAAACAAAGTAGATTCAAATCTCAAGTGGACCCTACAATAGGAAACAATGGTGATTGACTTCTAACAACTTGTGCACCATAGGAATTTTGGATCAAGATGATAGTTGTATGGTGACTTCGTTCAGGTCCCTGTGACCTTATCAACAAGTTGGATGACAAATAAACATTCCAGTGACACCCAACATGTTTTTGGGTTCATGCTCTAAAATGAGCTGTCAAAACAAATGAATGGCGTGGATGTAAGTCACACATACATCACGTTGGGCTCCGTATTCGGGATCTCACCCACCATCTACATCATACCTCTGGTGACGTGTAAAAATCAGGTCTGCCCATATGTATGGCTCTAAATGAATGATTTGTGCTTCAAAATTTACAGCTATTAGACAATCCTCTCCGAATATGAAAGATACGGTGAAAATTAAAAGCAGATGTGAGGACAAACTTCTGGAAAAAGCAACGGACATGATTGTCGCATGGTTTTATTGTCTAAAATATAAGCCTTTTGTCTCTATGCATGTATACGAGGTGGACCCCAAGATTCACCACTCCGCTGCTGTATTGTGGAGAGACGGCTCTACGTACCAGATTCCAGTTCTCCCAGCTCTACCCAATCATGGCCCTTTTAGTAAATATATTCGTATTTAAATTGTTTAATCAATCTTAAACTTTAGAACCTTCTAGAACTGAAAGTTTTTGAGTCATTGACTAATTATATATAGATCCAAAAGCCTCTATGAAGTTGTTAGGCAGGGCACACCTGATGGTTGGATTGGCCAAATGTCTATGGCCTCGCAATTTCATGGCGGGCAGATTATCTTGGATGGATTGGATGTCATACACATACCATGGTCTGACCCAACACACAACTAATTGCGTCATTATCTTATCTACTACTAAGCATGCCTCACGTTCCCATGACTCATGGACATCATCATGGAATTGGACTGTGCACCACGACAACATTTAGAGGATTCAATCATGTTTTGATTGGGTGGGCCATTGTAGGTCTCTCACTCTTGTGATATGGTTTCTTCCCACTGATTATCCAAAGACCAATTTCAACAATTTGGTCACTGGATGGGCCAATTGTGTACATTGAGTTAAATGGATCATCTCATTCATCCATTGTTTCGATAACATAACCTAGCTTGTAAGTGGACTTATTTTTTTTCGGGGTGATGTTTGGGTAATTTAATCAAACACTAGGTTACACTTGTCAATGAGGGTATGTATTCGGTTTAGATGATGGGCGTCGTAGAGTTGTACTTGAGTCAATGTTTAATTGAACGTTGGTGACTCCCGCGTTGAGATGGACCCTTTAAGACAGAGATGTAGGATTTAGCCACACTCGTCAACCATCAACAATTACAATGATTAGGTGATTTGCGAAAGAGTGGGTTAGTCCTCTATGATGGATTCTTTTTGACTTGTGTCTTAAAGACCTGTTCTTTTACTAATAATTATAGCCAATGTAATTCTCAAAGGATTAAAGATTGACGGACTAAAATAGAATAGGCTAAAAAAATGTCAATTTTTATTGATTTACAACTTAATGTGTATTACAATCAACAAAGTATCAAATAAAATGGAGAACAAAATAAAAAAGAGATAGCTGTCTGAACCAATATCTATATGGATAAATGATTTAGGTGAATGATTTGTAGGGTATGACTAAGGTGCTTGAACTTCCAAAGTAGAGATTTAGTTTACTGAGATCCAACAACGAAAAATTGTGAATATTTATCCTATTCTTACGGTAGCATAATGATGGATAATAGTGATCTAATATAAAACTTAAACATTTTTAGCATGACTGGGCAAAAGTAGAGGTAATTAAAAACTATCCTAAGCTAGGCTAAGAAAAAAGATGAAAATTGTAAATATAAACTGTTTTGCCATGGGCCTCGAGTTCTTTATCGTGTTCTCTTTTTATAGTTCCTAGAGGTAGCAAAAATCTCATTAGGTTTTCTTGTTGGTTTAGAATCCTTCACAACTACAACTTTTTTATATTCTCTTCTCATAAGATATCTCTATAAATTAGAAACCTTTTTCAGATATCTTACCAACATGGTTGTAATGATCTCTATGTATCAAAAATTGTTTTTAGTGCTTTGACTAATCATTAGAATTGATTTGATCATTCACCATTTTTAGATACCCCTATTGTGATCATGAATATTCATAAATTTGGTGGAACTAAACCCATTGAATCTAGATTGTGATCCAATCCATTGATTCTAATCCACTTGGATATTGGCCCAATCTTCTAATATGTGTAATTGCCACAAGTGCTCTAACCTCTTTGAAAGGATCTCTTATTTTTGAAAGATTACGAGAGATGACCTTTTTATAAGTGTGGTGGGTATGCTTCCTTGACTACGCACCACATGAATTAGACCTATGTGTCATTTGTTGCTTCATTTTCTATAAAAATGTATTTACGATTTTGTGCCACTATATTTTTGGTAAGTATAGGTTTGCTAAAGGATAAAGAGGAGAATATATACTTGTCATGAGCCGATTCTATCATCATTAGGTATGTACTGCTAACAAGTAGTCAAGGTGCCTGGGAAATTCCACAATTTAGTAAATTCTGGCTAATCAATGCTGAAGTTGTAGAAGTAGGTGAAGTTGGTTGAGGCAGACACAAACCAATACACGATTCATGGGCTGTTACTTTTAAGCATTTGTTATGGAAGAATCACACGTTGGGCCATCACCATTAATATATGGACCGTTGCCCACATGGTTTCTAGATGTATATGCAATGATCGGGATAACATTTTGTATTATGCGTTTGGTTTTGAGTCTACACAGGTGGGGCCCATAGTTCTGTCACTCTGGCACCATCTGATGCTTGATAAGCTGGCAGACAGAAATTGTACATGTGGCAGCAGCTAACTGAAATCATATTGGTTGAATAATCAGTTGGATATATTTCAATTAAACGGTCCAATAAATGTCCACCAATTGCATGGTAATATGATTTAAAAAAAGTATACTTTTTGACTAATGAAACATCCAAATGTGTCTATTTCAGTTTGGATGTGGATTGCCTGACACTTCCTTAGGTCCGAAGCTAACTGGTACTAATCATGTTGTTTGTTAGAAATTCATCCTACCCATCCATTTTTCCCGCTTATGTTAGGACATGAGCCTAATGTGGTTAGTTTTCTGTGCAGAAAATTAAGAGAAATTAGTTTTTGATATTAAAAAAAATAAAATAAAGGGAGTTGCTTATAAATAAATCATATGGGATAAGGGATGGTGTTATTTAAAAAATAAATAAATAAAAAGAAAAGAAAACAGAAAACTGAAAGCTTATAATAAATCTGAACAGCTCATAAATATGCATCCAACAGACAAATACTCTATATAAATGGTTAGGATGTGATATCCTAACCGTTTTAGTCTAGGTCGCCCAGGCCATTGCCACCTCTAGGCCATGATCCTAAAATCAAAGCATATCCAAATCTCAAACCCCATCATAGATCATCGATATTTGAATATCGAGTCTGTCACGCCTCGAACTCGTTGAAACCGGGCTCACAAAATTTTCGATCGCCAAATCTTGCGACCTCCGTAGTACCCCATTCTCGGCTCTCGCCACCTATGTGGTTCCGATCCTTGAATACTACAAGGAGGATTTCAAATCATCATTCAATCATAATGAGCATAACAAAAGCATAACCCACGAACAATAACCACAGAGGAACACCATCACAAAATCCATTATGATCAAATACTTTAAGTACAATGTGGATCAAGGGAAATACAAGATAATGCGAATAACAAAACTCCAAAGACTCGACCGGATGTCGTTGTCTTAGGGCGTGTTTGGACGGGCACCCGCACGCATCAATCGTGCATAAACTTATAGAAAGCTTAGAGGGTGGTGTGAGTGTTGTGCGCATATTGAGCGTACTGGATGCAATGTCGGAGAAATGCAGGATCTTGCCGATGGACACATGTATGTCAATCACCATACCAAGGCTATTGCATGCAAAACATGAATGCGATCGGCCACATCAAAGCCATGCGATGCAGATGTCAAGCATGTCAATCCTCATCCACATATCAATGCTGCTCATCACTGATCATCAAATCTCACTCTGGATAATCACCGAGATCAAGTACACTTTACGCCAACTTGTCGCCCTTATCCGGACGCACAACCGGGAGGGTGGAAGAGACCTCACTATCCAGCCAATATCGGGCCCGGCTCATCGAGAGAGCGGACCGATTCCTTAAGCTGGCCAAACTCAACCTAGAAATTGGCCCCTCACTGGGTAAGGTCACACCCCTTTTAACCGACCACGATACGGTGGGAGACGCGGCCCTACTGGTATACGACCCTTGCGCGCGTGTATCCACTCAGTCTCTCTACGTTGGAGTCATCCTCTGTACCATCGGGTTTAGGAAATTTCACCCGGACATCTATGGCGCTCATATGCTAGCAATCCTTCCATCCACGATGTATCTGTGGAGGCGAGCATACAGTAACTACAATCACACCAATGCAAGTGCATGAGTCACACTATCGGTCATGCAACAATCCTGCGTGTACTATGCACTTATATGGGGCGTCGTGGAGCCCATAAACATGTATATGTATGATGTCACTCTCATCAAGCATGCATATGATGCGAATGATCATGAATCATGAATCTATCTAATTATAACATGGGCACAGATACTTATTTTAAGAGCCTTAGGGAGAGTTAAATGCGGAATTTAACCAACTTATCCCAATGTTACCAATGGACAAAATCACATATATACCATGGTGGAAAACTATAATGGGCCTTATTTCAATGAGACCCATGTCAGACAAAAAATATGGGTTCGTATATATATATCAAGGTGGGCTCATTGCATTTAGTCACATTTGTTCCATCACAATCATCATAATTGGGCCATAAATCGATGACCTCGGACTTAAATTATCTCCAAATGTATGAACGGAAAGGATGAAACATATGCATCATGATGGAGCCCACTCTAATGGAGGGTGTGGTTTACAATTAATAAGTGGGTCCCATGTGGGCCACCACTAGAATGTTTATTTCCCATCCAACCCATTGATAAGGTCACTCGGACCTACGTTTATTTTCCAAGCAATCTAGGGCCCAACATAATGTTTATTTTCCAACCAACTGCTTGGTCACATGTGTCCAGTAGGGCCCATCATTGTATTTATCTTCCAATCGATTATAAGGTCGGACTCAAAAGAGGGCCCACTATTTGTTTGTTGTGGACCAAGGGCCACAGAATGTTTATCGCCATCCAATCTAATGAGATCACGTGGACTAGGGCCCACCGTAGATGTGGTTCACAAATCTAGTCCACCCGCGTGTCCCACTCGGTTGGACCAAGTTTCACCGCATCCAAATTTCGTAGGCCCCACCGAGTAATTTTATATGTTCATCTCTCACATGATTTTAGATGGTATGCCCTAGAGTTTCATATACTACTGATTGGGTGGATGTCGGTGTTGATGTTTCAAACGCTGTGGGGCCCTCTCCCTCGTGAGCACCCACGCATCTCGCCCGCCCACGTACTGCAGTAACGCCGCGAACAACGCCGCACATCCAGTTGGGGCCCGCGCTGTGGAATCCACCCCGTCCACTTCTTATGGCTCAAAGCCAACCAAGTCTTTCCTGTGTAGAAAGGTAAAAATGTATTCATGGTGAAAAGTATCTGTTTTCATCATTATGACCTTGGCTTTATATTTCCTCCCTGAAGAAAACAAAATGGACGGCGTTCCCATACATCAAGGTAGGGCCTACTTGTACCCCAAAAGCTTCCCTTTTTTAAAACAGTACCACCCATGACGATACACGCACTCCACGCCGTCAGATGGACGGCGTGGATTAACATAGGCAACTTGGTGGGTCCAGCATATACATGGCCCACCATGCATGTATATTTAGATATATATTATACACACACACACACACACACACACACATATGCGCATCTTCCTTAAATGTGGTGGGCCTCATTGATGAATGGAGTAGATTTAACATGATTTGGTGGGGCCCATTTCATTCAAGGGAGGGGAAGGAAAGAGTTAGAGAGGAGGGACCCCGCCACTATGGGCCCTCCATTGATATAACACATACATTAAGTAGGTCCACAACAAGTGACCC
This sequence comes from Magnolia sinica, assembly GCF_029962835.1. Lineage (NCBI taxonomy): Eukaryota > Viridiplantae > Streptophyta > Magnoliopsida > Magnoliales > Magnoliaceae > Magnolia > Magnolia sinica. The sequence continues at coordinate 4,060,395 of NC_080573.1, read as the reverse complement.
TTAAAATTGAAAATAACGGTAGATCACCACCTTATCTTCCTTCTTCTTGGTCTCTTAGACTCCATGCCTTGCCTTTTGATGGAGGTTGATGGGAGATTGATAGTGTGGATGAAGGATGAGAGGGTGAGCTACACTTGTTGTTTGGAAAACTTGGAGCTCTCATGAGATTTTGAAAAATTGATAGAGAATGAGAGGGAGAGATAGAAATAATGGATGAAGGGATGGGTGGAGTGGTGGTTGTAAGAAAAGGATGATGAGAGGTATGGCTTAGTTTGAAATTTGTGGGAAAGAGAGATGATTGTGCTTGAAAATGAGAAAAAGAGGAATGGTGAGGTCGAAAGAGAGTGGACTTTTGAAAAAGTAGGGATGGATTGTTGTACTTGAGGTATGGTTGTACTTGACATTGATTGATTGATGGGACATATTGTAGAGATTCGCAACGCGCGACGTTTCTTCGGAATGAACGCAAGTCCACATCTCCTAGTCTGGGATTGCCACCTCTAGGCCATGATCCTAAAATCAAAGCATATCCAAATCTCAAACCCCATCATAGAACACAGTGGGGACAATGAAGTCCCTTGTTGAGACTTTCTTAGGATCTATAGGTATATTTATTTGTCATCCAACATGTTCATAAAATCACAATAAGAGGAAAAAAAATACAAATATTAACTACATTGGATGTCGTTGTCTTAGTAGTTTCTATCCCTATCAATTTTTGTGGTGTGGTTTTACTCGAGCTTTGGATATGCTGATTTTGGGCCAGTAACTTAAAATGTGCTAAAAATGGATGGACTACCTAGATAAGAGACATACATCACGGTGGGCCCCACAATGTCCTCACCACACATTCCGTGTCGACATGTCGTTGCTTTCTTAGGCGACTTCAGCCACCACATGAGTGATCTGACAGGTAATGTATTAGGTGCGGCGTGGTCTGGCTCAAAATAATGCGGCCTCTACCATGGAGCTTACCTATATATCTATTTATTGCCGTTCATCCCTTCTGCCATTTCATTTCAAGGCATGAAACCAAAAACGAAACGGATCTTTAAGTAGCTACGCCGAAATTTGTTTTTTTTTTTTTTTTCCTTGATCCAGGTTCATGTGTCCTTATCAACCAGATAAACATTACGGAAAGATTACGGTGGGCCAGGGTAGTTTTTAGTGGTAGGACATTCATCATCACTGTTTCCTATTATATGGTCATTATGAGATTTTGATCTGCTTCATTTTTGGGATCTAGCTCTAAAATGATACGGAAAAACGGATGGACGGCGTGGATATAGAATAAACACATCAAGGTGGGCTCCACGGTAAGGGCCACAACGTTTTGGGCAAGGCTGGGTCGCACCTAATCCGCTACCGAACCAGCATAACTTTCCAGACACGTCATCCAAACCGTAGGTCCTCGACGCACGTATCCAATGCCCACACAGGTATCAGGTTCGTACCAGTTGGCACGCGTTTAGGTACACGTCGGCCTAGCGAAGCTATAAATACATCCGCATGTACTACAATAGGAAACATCCGGACTTTAGCCGTTGGATCGTTGTCCTTTTCAGCAACACAAACCGTTATTTGATATTACGGACGATATCTGAAAGAAAGCTTAAATTGAAATACATCAACCCTTTGATTATTCAAAGCGTACATCGGCCGTCCATATTCGAAGAAAAAAATAAAAATTCAAAGTTAAAATTGCTAAAATATTCATCTTTAGCAGCTTCTATTGTAAATATATTCCATGGCCAATATGTGGCCTATTGTATAAACGGTTTGGATCGGTTAGAGATGGTCTTAAATCAAAAGAATTAAGTCTCGATGTTTCTAGATGATATGCATCGTGTCGTGTCCTTTGCGTTTTCCGTCCTGGGAAGCTGGGATAATCAGATGGATAGAGCGATCGCTGCACATTCATCCTATTTATCCAATCGGAACCGTCCAAGTAGTGGGTCTCGTGGTGGATTGAAATATTCATGGCTACTTTTTAAATTTTCCAATACATGCAATCACCACCGTTTAAGCACGTTCAGAAACATAAATGTATAACAGTAGACGATGTAACAAGAAGGGCAAGAAAATTGTATTTAGGACTGTCCAATAGGAATGAAGTTAGAATATTAGTCCATCCATGATAGGGAAGACTCGATGGACGGTTCGGATTTTTACATTCTCCTGCCACGTGTACTGCAGAGGGCTATACCATGTTCTGGTGCTAAGGGCTCGACCGCATCATTTTATTTTCCCCTTCATTTCAACGAATCGAGACCCGATGAGCGGTGTACGGAGACTCGCGCTTGGAGAATTGAAGGGTTGATTCATGGTTCACGTGCCGTTGTCTCACGCGTGTGAAGGATCTAAGCCGCATGAAGACCACTGACTCCATGAGAACACGTCCAGGACGGAAAATAATGATGGTTCACTAATCGGGCATTTCAATGGGCCCGCTTCTCCACGGTCTTTTGGCCTGGCTACTCGGGTTGGGAGGGCTGTGCTTGGATACTAGGCCCGACGATCCGCCCAGACCTAAATTTAAACCCTTTTTTTTTTTTTTTTATAATGGGCCGGGTCTGGTCTCTGTTTAAGAGCTCAACAGTCCTCCAGAGCCCGACATAGCCTGGCCCGTTTGAGGTTTGAAGGTTATCTTTGCCATTTCTGATGATGATGGTCACACCTAATGAACAGCCCAGATTCGGCATCCACTTGATTAGTACACAGCGGACCCACTTGATTAGTAAACAAAGTGGAGCCCACCATGATTTATTTCTTTTATCCACGCCGTCCATCCGTTTTTCCATATCATTTTATTAACTGATCCCAAAATTGAAGCTTATATAAATTTCAATTGGATCACACCACCGGAAATAGTGTGAATTGAACGCCTAATATTGAAAACTTCCTGGGCCACAGAAGTTTTGGATTAAGCTGATATTTGTTGTTTCTCTTCATCCATGTATTTGTGACCTTATGAACGGGTTGGATGATAAATAAACATCATCGTGTGCCCTAGAAATGTTTCAATGGTGGATATCATTATACCCAATTTTTCTTGTGGTGTAGTCCACTTGATATATGTATTTGCTTCAATTTTGGAAGCATATACTAAAATACTCTAATGAAACGGATGGAGGGCGTGGATAAGGCACATACATCACGTGTGGGCCCCACAGAGTTTAAGCGTACCGAGTTACTCAGTACGCAATCCGCTTTCGGGCCAACTGATATTCCACGTAGGCCCGTCTCTCTCTCTCTCCCCCCGAAGTCGGCGAAGTTCCTTTTCTTTCTTTTCAATCTTTCGGCGGCACAGAGAAAGAAAAAGACTGAGAGCAAGTGCTTAGGGCAAAGAACATTCTCTCTCTTAAAACCCTTCATTTCTTCCTTTGTTCCTTTCATTTCTACCCTTTCTTCTCCATTTTTTCTCCTAAACTCTCTCTCAAACCCCAATGGATTTGCTCCGATCAAACTTATCTCGAGTTCGAATTCCAGAGCCCACCAACAGAATCTACAAGCAAGAATGCTGTATCTCTTTCGAAACCCCGGTAAAATCCCATTCGTCCGTCCATCCATCCACCCTCCTCCTTCCTTCCATGGCATCGATTTTCTAGTTTCTTGTATTGATGGCTTCATGGCAATTTTCAGAAATCCGAAGGGGGTTTATACGTCGACATGAGCTCGTTTCTTGCTTTCGGAAAGGACTACGTGGGATGGAATTACGAGAAGACCGGAAACCCTGTTTATTTGCATATCAAGCAGAAGCAGAAGCCGGTTTCTGAGGATCGACCGCTCAAGAAACCGACTCTTTTGGCCATAGGTGAATAAATATGTTTATTTATTTTTAAATATCTGATCATGTTCTTTTATGTTGCTGTTTGGATGCGCAGTTGAATTGAGTTGCGAACATGAGGGAATGACAAGAATTGATGACGTTTCTTGGTATTCATAATTGTGCTTTTTCCCCCCTTCAGCTTAGTCTCATTGTTACATTGAGATTGGAAACACCACCTTTAGGTACTCCGAATATGTCAACGGATGCATTGCGAAACTAATTCAGGCCAGTGATAAATGCGTCTGTTACATGTTTGATGTTTTTTCAGTCATCTTCATACAGTACAGTTTTATAATTTCTATAGTTGGTTTATTAGAATCATACTATAGTCCATTTACTGTGTATATGTGTGGATGTTCGCATGTGCATATGATTTGAGTAATGGGTTTTCTAATTCTATAAGCTGGGGCATAAATTTCAATATATGCCAGAATTTTAAAGAAATCATTCAGCACAGGTTATTTGGTTCTGCATGCATTCTTTTTTTTTTTTGGGAAATGGCACATAGCTGTTCAGATGTCGACTGGGTTGAGTACAACCCATCCACCTTGAACAGTGGGAACACCCAAATGAGGAACTTAGGTGCTGTTCGAGTCTTAACCCAAATCACTGTTGTGTTTGATACCTGTGGTGATATGGATGTATATCCATTCTGTGCCCAGATTGGGCTGATGTTTTTTCTGGATTGGCTTCTAGAAGGGGTGATTTCCACCTATAAATCACCATCAGGATAGCTTTTGGTCCGACTAGGTTTGAGTTTATGTGGGTTGACATCCATCCATATTTGGTCTCTAGACTCTCTACCATGCAAGGGTGATGGGAGTCCTTCGATCCAACTGGGAGTGCTGCTCATCATTTGTCTTTGATGCTCCAGAGTCTAAAGCTGAAGTTGAAAGCATGGAATATAGAAGTGTTTGTGGAGAAATCTCCGATTTGGTGAAAGTAGAAGAGTAGTCCTTCGATCCACTATCCCCTCAATTTCCAAGTCGATAGAATTTTGTAGAATATATGAAGTAAACCCTTTCCATCCGAAAGTCCAGTCGCGAACAAATAAAGAGGCTCAACCTGCAAGCCACTTGGGTGGAAAAAGTTCGGAGAAAGATAACAGGAGGGGGGTCTCTTCCCGAGGGAAAGCTACAGTGGGCCCATTCATCGAAGATGGATTCCATCGATAGGTTCAATTAACTCAATTGTGGCCACGAGTCCAGGGCATGCTTCCAACAGGGTACTATGATAACATTCTATCTTATGTGGACATTTCATGAAAGTGGCAAAACAAACCCACAGAAACAATTCATAGTTTCACGGTCCAAAACATGACAATCAGCCTAGCATGTGGAAATTGTAAATTTGCACACCAAAATTCACATTCGCAAGTAACATTAATAAGTACACTAGTAAACATGATTAAGAGCTATCTACAGTTTTAAGATAACATCACGAAGCATATATAGAAGCAATTATCGAACTAAAATTCCGGGAAAAGCTTGAAGGGATAGATCTTCACCTTTTAGGGTTAGGGTTTCTGGAGTATGGGTGCTCCAACGTACTAGAATTTGGGGAAAACCTAATAATTACTGTCAGTTTCAACTTAATTACATTAACCCTGAATTGCTTCTTAATTCAAACCTCAAACAACCCCAAATTCAGGGATTGACTCACCTCGCTTTACGTGCTGACCCAAATCAATGACTCAGCCCTCACTCGGGACAATCTGACACCACCACCTAGCATTGGGGCTTTCGAATTTGGCTACGATGCCCTGGATGCTTGCTAGAGCCCCCAAACCTAACATGCATGGCACAGTACAGTTAGAACTCTGAGATTCGAGCAAGCGAGGAGGATTCCTCACCTGATGATCCTTAAATTTTGGAAAAAAACAAGGAAGGTACACATGCAAGGCCTAAAGGATCATTTACCTAACAGAGACAGGATTTGCTGGCTCATGTACGAAGAGCTATTGACGGGAATGTCACGAAATGGGTCCACCTTGCAGAGATTGGCTTAAGGCAGTGGGGGTTAGGGCCAATCTCACACTCTCTCCCAATCTCTCTCTCTCTCTCTCTCTCTCTCTCTCTCTTGCTCTCTCTCTCTCTCTCTCTCTCTCTCTCTCAGGCTAGGAAATGAGTTTCTGAGAGAAGAAATCAAAATAAAGGGGATTTTATAGTCCTAGGCTTGAGGTTGGTTGATTTGCTGGTGAAAGATTTTGTGACTTAATGCACACTGTCGATCAGACTGGCGGCTTATGTCGGTTGAACTGGCAGCTTATGTCGGTTGAACTGGCAGCTTATGTCGGTCGGACTGACAGGAATCGACGGATAGGTCGGTTGGACCGACTGAACATTGTTTTTCTTCTTTCTGGCTTGCACAGGTCGGTTAGACCGATAGGGCTGTTGGTTGGGCCGACAGAACATTAATTTGACTTATAATGAGGCCCAACCAAGTCCAGGGGTTCTAGGGTTGTTTTGCTAGCGTTTTACGGATGGTCCCAAACGTTGAATGTTCCACTTGGGGAGTTATTTCGTAGGGTTCGACTGCTCAATCGCGCGAAACCTAGCAGTTTGGGTTCTTAGCACTTAGGGCTCATTGGTACACCCTAAGGTTTCCAAGTTAAGAGACACATGAGTGCACGTGCGGCGCATATTCGGGTAATGCACGAGGACATCCAATACCCGAGTATTGGAGGGCTAGGGTGTACAAACCCACTCCAGTTTCAAGGGGATTCTCTCTGTCATGTTGCATGCTTGCCAGTCCAGTATTAATCACTGATCAAGAAATTTTCAAGGGGTGTTGCTTTAAGGGACACTAATTTTGCAGAAGCTGCTGCCCTCCTATAAGATTGTAAGATTACGGTTGATGTTTCTTTGGGGCCCGGTCATCATTGAAGGTGATTCGAGTAATGCCAAGGGAAAGTCTTATTCGTGGAGATTTGCAGATATTATTGATGAAGTGTGTGATTTATGCAGTGGTTAGGACCATTGGAGAGGCGAACTCGGGTGCCAACTATTTAGCGAAGGCTGCTGCATGTAGAAACAATTCTTTAGTTAGGGATGGGTAATTGTGTTGGATTATGTCTATTGTAAATTTGTAATTTTGGGTGCACCTTCTTGCTGTGTTTTTTCTTTTATTTATTTAGCCGTCGTTCCCTCTTTGCAGGGCTTCTGTTTTATCTTTTTTCCTGTTAATAAAACTCCTTTCGTATCTATGAAAAAAGTGATTTGAGTTCCCACGTTGCATTGGTGACTTGTTTCTATTTACATATATGGACTTTGTATGTACTTGGGTCATGATGATGTTCAAGGTACTCTGACTCACATGCACTTGTATTCGCGAATACTTCGTAAATCTAACAGCCTTGCTTTGCTGGGAATTTGTTTAATTTTTGGGATGATTTTTTGTAGAAGGATAACCCACATGTGCCATGCTCTTCCACTAGAGAACAGTATTGTGTAATGGGCATCTTGTAAGACCTAGTGACACCCATCTCCATTTGCTGTTAAGATTTGCATATTTGATCACATGATAGCTCTAGACTCGTAGGGGTCGCAATGGGCCAGGTTTGGCCGGGCCAGGCACTATAAGGTACTGGCCCAGCACTATAAGGCACAAATCTTGAGCCCGGATGGGCCTAACACTGCAGGCCAAAGCACGACCTCTGAACACATTCATGATGTCAGGCTGGGCCAAGCTGGGCTAAAATGACCTAAGTCCAAGCCTGGTCCTAGAAGTAATTAGGTTATAAATGCTGGTCCAATCCCCTGCCCACATGCCAAGCTAATAGGTCCAAGCTTGGTTCAAAGCTGTCCGGGCTTGCCAGGCTGGCCAGGCAGGCAGGCTGCCACTGCTATAGACTTGCATCTTGCTCTTAATTCATAACCTGAAACATTATTTTTAAGCATGGGTGATTCACGTTTTATTATGATGACCTCTAGCAGTTAAATAAATTTATATGGCTAACTTGGATTCAATATCCATCTGTTTGTCAGTGAATTTAACATATATTTAGTGATTTATTAAATGAGAGGACATTCTTCTACAGCAACTTGGTATGATTTTGCAGGTGTGGATGGAGGATTTGTTGACAACCACGAACCTGAATACGAAGAAACACACAGTATCGTAATATTGCCTGACTACGTATCTCTACTGTTTCCATCGGTTGAGTTGCCTGAAAAGGTAGTTAATAGCTATTTTGCTCCCTTGGAGGCATGCTATTTTGGTTGCAGCTATTGAATATGTATTTTGTTATTATATTTAAAAATTTCAGGTCAGGTTGGCAGTTGATAAGGTTTTAATGGCTGAGGGTGCTGAACGCAAAGAGCAAGTAGCATCTTGGATGGCTGATAAGAAAAAAGTTAGTGCATATGCTGAGAATTTGTTACAGATTGACAATGGTGTTGTTGTGCCTCCATCTGGGTGGAAATGTTGCAAATGTGACAAGGTTGATAATCTCTGGCTTAATCTTACTGATGGAATGATCTTTTGTGGGAGGAGAAACTGGGATGGTAGTGGTGGCAACAATCATGCCATTGAACACTATAAAGAGACTAACTACCCTCTTGCTGTAAAGCTTGGAACAATTACAGCTGATCTGGAAGGGGCAGGTAATGTCTTCTTGCATACTTTTACCACTGAAAATCTCTTCCGTCTACTGTTTATGCTGGGATTTAATTGCTGTAGCCATCTGCACATTAAAATGCAGTACCTTTTTATTGTGTGATTATGAGTTGCTCGTGGTTCTGACAACAAACTCATCTCATTGTCCTTCTTGATTGTTATTTAAGACGAAATAGTCTTTCCTTTATTTGATCTACTTTCCTATTTGTTTTTCTCACAAAACTAGCTTTAGAAGTCATTTCTTTTGGTATAGAAATGATCCCACTGGAACTGTTATTTAATTAACATTCTCATCTAGCCCCCTGCTTTTGAAGTGTACATTTTTTTTTTAATTTAAATTATTAATTTTTATTTCTTTTTGGTATAGAAGGCTTTTGAAGTGCACTATTACTTCAGGAAAATTGATGGTTTGATTTTTTTTTTTTCTTTTCTTTATCTATGTATTGAAAACCTATTGTGGCAGCTCAGACGTTTTCTCCTATCCGGAGGATGAAAGTGTTGAGGATCCATTATTAGCTCAACACCTGGCATTTTTTGGCATCGATTTTTCATCTTTGAAAAAGGTCAGTTATCGCTTTCAACTCACACGCTTACAGTCTAAAGGGTACTATCTTTTATGTTTAAGCATTTAGGAATTTGCTATATCCACATTTGGTAAGTTTTTATGTCATTAGAGATTGATGGTGATTGAACAAGTCTACATCTCTACTATTGCTGGTCATTAAACCTAAAACCACTGGTAACTTTTTGTGCGGTTGTGCTGTAAATAGTATTAGGATATTAAAAACGAACATCTAGACATCATTGCTTCTGTGTGTGTGTGTGTGGTATGTGTTGCTTGGCGGTTGGCGCATGGTTCTGCATGTGTGTGGGAGGGTGGTTCATGTGTTTGTGTGGTGCGTACAACACACGTGTGATTGTTTCCAAGTTTTGGATAATGAGCACGTGTTATTGTTTTGGTATGCAGCATATGGTCCAGCAAAGTAAAAATTCAGAATAAAATTGTTTATCTATGCAAACGCACAAGCCTTTAAAAAAAAAAAAAGTATGCACATGCAGCCTTTAAAAGAAAAGGCTCACACACATCATGTTCCTAAAAAATGCTTGCAAAAATTAAGTAACGTCTGGCAAACTTAGTTCTTTTTTAATTAAGATTATGTATAGTATACAGCTATGAGAAATTATGCACATGTGAAACATGATATGCCTCTAATATGGATATGCAAATCCAATTGAAGTGTCCATATAATCCTACACACACACACACTAGTCATGTTACTTGGAGTTAACTAGTTGGAAGCTTTTGGTGTTAGGGATTTTACTACACTTAGCTATGTATTTGACACTTCTTGAATCTTTTCTATCGACAGGCCAACTCTTTTTATTCTCATAGCTTATGGTATTGTTTGATATGATTTGTATCATCTGATTCATTTGGGTATTTTGTTCAAATTAAGTTAACCTGCCAATCTCAAACCTTCCCTTGTTTGAAGGTATATGCATTGGTTTTGGGTAGCTAGTACATCCATTGTGTCATCTCATTTTTTTTTTTCTTTTTTGGAAGGCAACAATAGTTTTATTAGAAAGAGAAGGAAATGACCCCTCCTTCCCCAATAATAATAAAAGAAAAGGGATGAATCCTCAACTCGCGGGATAGCTTAAGGCTCATGGCTCAATGGACCCCCATGCAAACAACCTACTTTTACCTAGCAAGATTGCTAAAGGTTCTGTTACGCTCGTTCCGCAACAACCATAATTATGCAGGTGTAGAAATTGACCATAATCATCTTCTTCTATTGCCGATGATACCACGTTAGCAAAAAGTCAACAACATTACCCAATCAATTCCGAGCAGGCAGCAAACCTCCACTACTGTTCCATGTAAAGTTAGTGTATGAAAAGGTGGTCCATTCTTCATTGCAAAGGCATAGAATTTGGACATTCTCACGTGATTTATGATAAGGACCTTGACCTTGTACCTCCCAACAAGCCACCCAAAGATGCTCACCCGAGGTTGGTGCCATTTCTGAAGAACAGGAATCCCCAGATACCATTACATAAATGACTTGGCAGAGAAGATCCCCCCTTTCCAGTTTCCAATGCTACTCATCCCTTCACCCAATGTTTTAAATATCGACGATATAGGCTGATATATCCCACGATATATCTTGTATCCCACCTGTGTGATACGAAACGCACAGGTAGTGCCAATATGTCCCACATGTTCGATCTGGTGAGCATTTTCAAGTTCTGATCCCTTTTTTCTTGTTGAAATAATGTAAAATCAGTGTCGAATGGTTATAAATCTATTGATTCTTCATGTTTTGCATGAAAAATCATGGAGTTGGAGCTTTGATTTCGATATCCATTGGTTCTTCGTGTTCTCCATCCATGTTTTTTTTTTCGAAAATTTCCTTCAACCAGTTATCAATTGAGACTAACTTCGAAGTATTTACGAGTATTTGATGAAACAATCATCACGTGCACTCTGATTTCAAAATTCGAGTGTAGGTTGTCTGATTTAGGGAAAATTGGAGAAACTTTGAAATTTCCCCAATTTCTTCCAAATTGCTTGCAATGTTGCACTCCAAACATGAAATCAAGCATGTATGAGGGCTGATCTACTGATTTGTTTAGTCCTTATCAATTTTTGGAAAATAAAAATTATTTTTAAATTAAAAATTAATTAAAAAAATTATTAAAATATTTTATTTTGAAATTTTCCTTCAACTAGTTGTCAATAGAGACTAATTTCAAAGTATGTAGGAGTGTTTGATGAAATGATCGTCACATACACTCTAAATGTTATGCATTCAATTTGAATATAGTTGCATTAGTTTAGTTAGACAATGCATAGCTTAGGACCCTATAGAAAGGAAACCTATTATATGCACTTCTTTTTTTGAGATGTTATGTGCACTTCTTTTTTAACAATCCCTGAAGTTTCATTGAAAAATTCAACCATTTTCCTAATGTTTCCCCATATTTCTAAAAAAGTGTGATAAATAACCCGATACAAACGATATATCCCATGCGATAACCGATACGTATCTATATCCCAAGGATGCAATATGTAACGCGATAGCGATATTTTAAACATTGCCTTCACCTGCAATGGGCAGCAACCATTGAAGCGTTCCATGGGACTTGTGTATTCCACAAATTCTTCATATCATTCGAGGCCTTCCTGAATAGAGTTGACAAAACTATCTGATCTCCATTCTGCCGAAAGCCTGCAATACTGTTGTTTCCTTTTCATAGATCATCTAGTACAACCTATGAAAAGTGTCCCATAATGCTGACTCATTACAGCATGTCTCCCAAAAATGAGTACACGTTCGCCTCCAATTTCCCCAGTAACTGCCTCGAGGACTCACCTACCACTCAGGTTACCTCTTCGTTAAGGCAGAAGCCTTGTAAATTGATGGAGCCTGTGTGACCACCCACCTGTTCCGGTCCCTTGATATCCCATATCTGATACGAGTTCATAGCCATATGTTGTAGCATTAATAATTGTTTTTGATGCAAACCTGAAAGGGAAAGCAAATAAATTAATAAGAAAAGAAAGAGATTGTGGGAAAATACCCAACAATCCTCTAGCTGAATGCTAGAGATTACAAATGCAAGACTGATCTCAACGGTCCTCTAGTCTTGAACTAGAGACCACTCCCCCTCCCTTCAATAGCTACCGTAGAGAAAATAAGAAAATTTCTTAAAGAGAATATTAATCAGCTTGTCTTATTCCATAGGCCATAGGCCCTATTTATAATCAAACCTTTTAATCTGTAATAAAGGCCATAGAATCTAAAAATCTGCGAAAATAGGAAAGCACTTAGATAACAAGGCATTCTAATTAAGAAAATGCCTAAAATAAGAAGATACTTAGATTAGAAAAATATTTAAAATTATCCTTGCCTAAAATAAAGATACGAAAGAAAGAACAAATTTCCTAATATAGAGATTTGAAAGAAATGGGAAGTGGTGATGGGCTAAAAAAGGAAGGTGGTCCTTTTCTTGTACACACATGTGGAGCTTGTACATGTGAGATGTGGGACGATTGCATCAGCTTTGGTTGTGGATGACATGTACACATACTGATATGTGAAATCCTTCTTAACAGTTATTATATTTTATTTGCTTTTTTCTGGGAACGGAAATTTTAACATGCATATGGTTCCTTCACTGGAATTTTGGTTGTGAATGCTGAGGAACACCTATGGAAAGCTATAGTGACTAGTGAGTGGAAGTTAGTGATAATTTGATTGACTTCTATATAGATATTTCTGTGAGGTAATGAATGCTTAGTACTTATAACTGTAAACATGTTCCCGAATCCCAATTACTGTGCCAATACTGTGTTAGTGTTTCCTGGTGCTTGTGAGTCAGATCATCATTCCAAAATGAACCCTTCTTATTTTCAGACTGAAATGACAACTGCTGAAAGGGAGCTTGACCAGAATACCAATTTTGATTGGAATCGCATACAAGAAAGTGGAAAGGTAGTTGAGCCACTATTTGGACCAGGCTATACAGGACTTGTCAATCTCGGGAACAGGTAATTATTCCCTGGAGGATGCTTCACCTCATTCTGAAGATTTTGATGATTATGTTGTTTAATTCTCAGGTTGTTATTGTTCATTTATTTTCTCCAGCTGTTATATGGCCTCAACCATGCAAGTAGCGTTCTCAACACGATCTTTCTGCTCACGGTTAGTATTGCCAGTCTATGCTGTTTTTGGATTATTTTACTTGATATGCCTTCATTCAGTTGATCTTTTATTTCTTACTTAAATTTTTTAACCCTTCGGTGATACCATTTCAGATATTATGTGAACCAGAGCTTGAAAACAGCATTTGTAACTGCCCCTTCTGATCCAACTGTAGACTTGAATACCCAGTTGTAAGTAATTGATGCACCGTAAAGGCTTTATATCTTTTCTTGGTTTGTTATGGTTTGAAGGTTTACCTGGCAATCACAAAATATGAATGTTTCTTGTACATGAAAAATATATGCTTATTTTATAGTTTCTTCTTTCGTGAAGAATGCATCAGATGCAGTTCTGATTCTGAAAGCCCTCTAGGATTATTTTTGAAGCTAAAAGAGTCATATATGATGATGATTCCTTACATTATTCAACATGGATTTTGAGATATATCACTGAATTACCAAGAAAGTGTTTCTTTTTGGTGTCTGATTTATTATAAGCTGGAACAGTATGGAAGAGTAGGAACCTAGATCATGTTAGATGCATTAAGTGTGATGACCGAAGGGTGCTGGTCAAGGACAATAAGATCAATGAAAGGTGAAGGAGCTATTTTCAGAACTTGTTAAATGACAATCACTTTGCGAGCATACAAATAGATGGAATCATAAAATTTAAATGATGTGGGGGTCCGTAGATTATGATATCTAAAGTGAAAGAAGCTTTGAGAGGATGAAAACAAAAAAAGCCCTTGGAGCATATGTTATACCAATAGAGGTTTGGAAGTTACAAGATTGTGAGATAAAAAAAAATGCTCAATGAATGGAGGAAAAGTACCGCAGTACCCATCTATAAGAATAAAGGAGTCATATGAAGTTGCACTAATTATCATAGGATTAAACTTATGAGCCATACGATGAAACTTTGGAAAAGAGTGATTAAGCAAAGACTAAGGTATGAGATGAATCTATCAGAAAATCAGTTTGGTTTCATGTAGGGAGGTTTACTATTGAAGCCATTTTCTTACTTAGACAATTGATGGAGAAATATAGGGAGAGGAGGAAGGATCTCCACATGGTCTTTATTGACTTAGAGAAAGCTTATGATACGGTCCCTAGAGAGTGGATTTGGTGGGTGTTGGGAAAGAAAGGAGTTTCAATAGAATATATTGACATGACTAAGGACATGTGCGAGGAAGCAGTAACAAATGTGAGGACCACTAGTGGAGAGACAATTGAGTTCCCAATAGCTGCCGGCTTGATCCAAGGGTCAGCATTTAACCTGTATATTTTTGCATTGGTTATGGACAAAGTTAATGAGGCATTTGCAAGAACAGATCCCATGCTGTATGCTATTTGCAAATGACATAGTTTTGATTGACAAGACGAGGGAGGGCATAAACATAAAGCTTGATTATGGAAGGGTGCTGTAGAATTTAAAGGATTTAAAATTAGTTGGACTAAAACAAAGTATATGGAGTGCAATTTTAGTATCAATAGGAGTGGGAATGAAGAATTAGTTAAGTTTGTTGATCAAGAAGTTCCCAAAATGACCACTTTCGATATCTTGGGTTGATAATTCATTAGAGTGGAGAAATTGAGTAGTTGGCATTAAGCATGTGGAAGAAATAGAGATGTGCCTCTTGAGTTTTATGTGATCATCGTGTACCAATCAAACCTAGGTATTCAATAACGGTAACAATGGCCAAATCAGCTGTTACTACCCTTGTAACGACTGTTACGACACACACACACACATCTCTAGACATACACATATATGTTTATGTATAGATGTATAGAATGTTGGGCAGTTAAGGAACAACATGTTCATAGGATGAGTTCTGTCGAAATGAGGATGTTGAGATGGATGAGTGGCAAGACGAGGAAGGAGGGAATTAGAAATGAATTCATTCAAGGAAATTTAGGAGTAGCATGAATAGGTAATAGGACGAGGGAAAGTGGAGTTAGATGGTTTGGTCATGTGCAATGGAGACCAAGGATTGTGCCAGTTAGGAGTGAGTTGGTGCAAACTGAAGTCTCTAAAAGGAAGGATAGAATTAGCAAAGAATGCATTTGAGGGAATTTAGGAGTAGTACCAATGGGTAATAAGATGGGGGTTAGAAGTGAGTTGTTACCAGTGTTCGAAATATCGGTATCGCACAATGTATCGCACCCTTGGGATACAGATACGTATCGGTTATCGCACGGGATATATCGTTTGTATCGCGTAGTTTATCACACTTTTTGGGAAACATGGGGAAACATTAGGAAAATGGTTGAATTTTTTAATGAAACTTTGGGGATTGTTAAAAAGGCCCTTAATACACACTTTTAAATCATAATATCTCAAAAAAAAGATGCACATAATAAATTTCCTTTGTATAGGTTCCTAAGTTATGCGATGTTTAATTGAACTAATACAACTATTTTTAAATTGAATGGTGTAGATATTGCTCTAATATGATCTAATATGATCTCTAAAAATAGATGAACAGTGTAAATATAATAAATACATCACTTTGGGCCCATGTAACTTTGATCTCCTTTGAACCGTTCGTGCAACTGGAGCTCGAGGAGCATCAACGCTCGTCTTTGCACGTCACGGACGCGGATTGCGTCCAACCCCTGCTCGTCTCTAGCCCCGAACGGGCAGTTCTGTGGGTTGGGCCCACCTTGAATGTATGTGATCTATCCACACCGTCTATTTGTTTTTCCATCTAATTTAAGGGGTTGAGCCAAAAATTGAATCATATCCAAAGATCAAGTAGACCATACCACAGGAAACAGCAGGGATAATGATATCCACCGTTGAAACCTTGCTAGGCCCAACAATGATGTTTATTTGTCATACCTATTCATAAGATCGTACAGACATGGATGAAGGGAAAAAATAAATATAAACTTGATCCAACATTTATGTGGCCCCCAAGAAATTTTCAACGGTAGACGTTCAATTCAACTGTTTCCTATGGTGTGGTCCATTTGAACATTGTATATGTTTCATTTTTGGGTTGAAGCTCTAGAATTATCTATTAAAATAGATGGACGGAGCAGATAAAATACATAAATCATGGTGGATCCCACAGAGTTTACTCAGTAAGCTAAGCGTAGTGAGTTACTCCGCTTCGCTACTGACAGGACGAGTAGCGAGATTCGCTATGGGCCCACTATGAGTAAACTCAGTTGGGCCCACCGTGAATTTATGTGGTTTATCCACACCGTCCATCCATTTTTACAGATAATTTTAGGGGTTGATCCCAAAATTGAAGTAAATACAAAGCTCAAGTGGACCATTACATAGGAAACAGTGTGGAATAATGATTCCACCGTTGAAACCTTCCCAGTGTCTAAAGTAATTTTTATTTGTCATCCAACCTGTTCCTAAGATCACAAAGACATGGATGAAGAGAAACCACAAACTTCAGCTTGATCCAAAACTTCTTTGGCCTCCAAAAAATTTTTAATGGTAAAGGTTCAATCAAACTGTTTCCTGTGGTGTGGTCCGCTTGAGATTTTAATTTGCTTCGTTTTTTGGGATCAAGCCCTAAAATTATCTTTTAACATGGATTAACGGAGTGGATAAAATAAATAAATAATAGCGGACCCCACACAGTTTACTCAGTACCCTAAGGGTACTGAGTTACTTAGTACGCAATCCGCTTCCCTCGGTACGCAGTCCACTTCTAGTGCGGATTACTGAAGTCACGTCACCAAGTTACATGGGTCCCACCATGATGTATTTTTTCTATCCACACCGTCCATCCATTTGAACAGATCATTTTAGGGCATGAACCAAAAAATGAGTCAGATCCAGAGCTCGAGTGGACCCCACCACAGAAAACAATGGAGAGAGTGACGTTCACCATTAAAAATTTATTGAGGGCCACAAGAGATGGATGGTTAAGATGATATTTGCGTTTTCCATTATTCCATATCTTTTTGGACTTATCAACAGATTAGATCACAAATAAACATTATGATGGGCCCTCAAGAATGCTATGAGTTTCAATGGTGGGCGTCACTCTCTCCACTTTTTTCTGTGGCGGGGTCCACTAAAGATTTATATCTACATCATTGTTTGTGTCATGCCCTAAAAAATTATTTCCAAATTAATGAATGGTGTGGATATGACACACACATTACCGTTGGACCCACAGAACACGGACACCACTTTATATGATTGTACAGTGAGTAACTCAGTACGCTTAGCGTACTGTGTAAACTCATGTGAGGTCCACCACGATTTATGTATTTTATCCGCTCCGTCCATACATTTTAACAGATAATTTCAGGGCTTTAGCCCAAAAATAAACCATATACAATGTTTAAATGGGCCACACCTTACAAAACAGTTGAATTGAACATCCACCGTTGAAATACCATTTTTGGCCACAGAAGTATTAAATTTAGATGACTGATAAACATCACTGCAGGGCCCATATGATCTTATTAAATTCGTATTTTCCTTTCATCCACATCCATATGATCTTATTAAGGGTTTGGATGACTGATAAACATCACTGCGGGGGCCAGAAAGGTTTCAACGGTGGAAATCAGTGTCACCACTATTTCCTGTGGTATGATCCACTTCTCGTTCTAATTTTTGGGATCAACCCCTTAATTTAGATGGGAAAACAGATGGACGGCGTGGATAGACCACATACATTAAAGGTGGGCCCCAACTGAGTTTACCGAGTACGATAGGAGCGTGCTCAGTAAACCACACCCGTGCCGATCCCCATTTCACCCCTCCCGCCCCATCTTCTTCATTTTCCCTCTCTGTCACGAGCGCTCTCCCTCTCCTTCACGCAGCGAGGTTCTCTCTCTCTCTCTCTCTCTCTCTCTCTCTCTCTCTCTCTCTCTCTCTCTTTTCTAATTCAAAATTTTTGATTTTCCACAAACCACGGCATCTGGGTGGGTAAATAGCGAGAAAAATTCGAAGAAAGAGGGATACAGATACTTACCAGTCGAATGGCCCACCTCCAATCACCGCTACAGCCTACGGCTACAGGTACTCTCTCTCTCTCTCTCTCTCTCTCTCTCTCTCTCTCTTCTAATTCAAAATTTTTTGATTTTCCGCAACCCACGGCATCGGGGTGGGTTGTATCGGCGATATCGACGATGTATCGCATGATGTCGACGATATATCGCACGATATCGACGATAATATCGTACGATATCTGAAGTTTTGGATTTTTGGTATCTTCCGGGTGTTATCGGCGGAGTTTCGCCTTGCACTGGTGCGATACCGATAATATCGGCCGATAGTATCGATATTTCGAACACTGGTTGTTACAAGTTGAAGGCTCTAAAAGGGCAAGGGAAATGACGTGGGTGGAGGTAGTAAGAAAAGACTTGACGACCTGTTGTCTAACTGAAGTTGTGGCCCTTGATTGAGTGGAATGGCGGGAGGGGATTCATGTAACTGACCCAATTAGTTGGGATAAGGCTTAGATGATGATAATGATTTGTGAAACAGGAAACCACCGATAAAAAACAAAGAAAAAGAAATACCTAAGAGAGGAGACCCATTTTTGGGACAAAGATGCAATCACGTAAAGTTTTATTTATTATTATTATTATTATTTATTATAGGAGAATGCAAATTCTGTTGACAAGAAAAGCAGATATAAATTAAATGAATTATTTCCCATGGGAAAAGAAGGGGTGAATGCCCCCCAGCTAATAAATTGTCTATCTTGTTTGCCTCCCTTCCTACATGGGTAAATGTTTTGTTTGGCCTTGAAGCAAAGAGATGAATTTCATTAAAAACATGTGTGAGCTCCCACAGCAAACGATATGCAATGTCTTTAACTAAGCTAGTACCTTTCTCATGATCCTCTATACCTTACACAAGCTAGAGAAATATTCTGGGAATGGTTGCATGTAACATTGGATGCCAAAATGGAATGAGGCTCAACCAATGGGCATTTTGTGGAGGCAGATTGGCGTGTCTTGCAAAATGTTAATGGTGCTAAATAACCCATGGTTTTGTAAAACTAGCCCCTAACCTAGAAACTAGATCAGGAATCTTATTGCGAAAAGTCTCCACAGTTTGCAATCTTTGTTGTATGCAAGTCATCATTATTTTATTGCGATTTTTTTTTTTTTTTTTTTTTTTTTTTTTTAAAATTTTTAATTTTAAATTTTCTGAGATGTGCCAGGTCCATCTAGTCTGTTCATGGTGCATGGGTATTAGGCAGACAAGTAATAATTTGACAGTATTTGGTTCCATATCATTTGTACACATTCTTGATGTGCTTTGTTTTGTAATAGGACAAAACTGGGGCATGGTTTGCTTTCTGGTAAATACTCAGTTCCGGCTCAAGAGGTATAGAAATTCAAATTTTTTTTTTTTTGGCGTGTCATGTTTCTGTTTTTCCGTCAGGAGGATGACATTTTCTATACTGTCAACCAGACAGATGAGATGGGAAATTCTGCAAACTCAACTCCAAGTGCTGTAAGTTCTCTTGGTAAACCTTTTATCCTTTTGCTGAGCCTACTAATGTCCTGATGCCATCATAAGAAAAAATGTCAGATGGTCAGTCTATCTGCAAAGTTATGCATGATAATTGTGCCAACATACTAAGGGAATAGATGCAATGAGGATCTTCATGGCACATGTGCCAATGTGAAACACGTGTGTGATCCAGGCCATTCATCAGGCAGTGCTCATCATAAATGTGCTCTGGCCCCAAAATCAGGCCAGTCTTCTTGTCAGCAGGCAACACGTATATTGAACATAGATTGATTGTGCCACATCCGTTACCGCTCTGAAGAGGAAGGTTTGGCACTGTTTTTCCTTAGCTTCTAACTTTTTTTTTCTTTGTTTTTTGTGGCCCACTTGATGGGTATACTGGCCCATGACTCTGAACATCGATATAGGCAGAGGCAGAGCCGAAAACCTATATGACATTCCCTTGCGTATCGGTATCAACCTTGTATCGGAAAATAATTTTTTTTTGAGCAAAAAAATTATGGAAAAAGTCAGGAAAAAAAAAGAGGTATCCAATGTCATAAATTTATATGATGTATTAATATTGTTAGTATGATTATTTTCATGATGTATAAAGCAAAACGCCTAATATAAAAACCATAATCATTAAACAAACAAAAAATTGAAAAATTGCCCAAGGATGGCAAAAAATGGCCTGAAAATATACACATAATTAAAATTAGTATATAGACATAGATCTATGTTTAGAAAACATATATCTACCTAATCTATCATTCCACTAAATGAATTTTAGAAAAAAAAGTAAAAAGTTGCCTAAAAAAGGCTGAAAATGGCCTGAAAGTACACAAATTTTTTTTTTTTTTTTTTGTGGAAAGATCGCGGGACTTGCATTAAAACGAAACAGGAATACAGAAAAGGAAAACGAGAAAAAAGAGAAACACAGAAAAAAGAAAAGCAAAAGGAGAAGAGAGAGTCTGCTGAGGGAGCAGACTTGACTAAACTCCAATAAACAAAAGATCGTAGCCCTTTAGAGAATCAAGTTGGCCAGCCCATTTTAAGATACGATGCTTCACCGTAGCAGAAACTGATTGAATAGAGTTAAAAGAATCCCTGAAACATCTCCCATTTCTTTCTTCCCAAACAGACCACCAGACTACTAGAATAGCCATTCTCCATAACCGAGATCTTTGCTTGCCTAAATTAACCCCATGCCAAGCCTACACATAATTGAAATCCAGGACATAGATGGTATATCTATGTTCAAGAAACATAGATTTACTTAGATATATTATTCCCTTGAAATAATTTTGGAAAAAATTTTAAAAATTGCAGAAGATTGCCCAAAAATGGCTGAAAGTGACCTGAGAAACACGTAATTGAAATCCAACACAGATGGTAGATCTATGTTAAAAAATATAGATCCACCTAGATGTAGCACTCCCCTCCAATTTTTTTAATTTTAATTTTTATTTTAAATATGTCAGGAAATGTTCAAAAAATGGTTGAACATGGCCCAAAATAACATTTGCAATTAAAATTCAGTAGTGAATGCTTAATCTATGTTAAAAGGAAACATAGATTTATCTGGATTTATCATTCCTTATTTTAGAGATTTCAGAAAATGCCCCAAAGTGTGGCTTGAAAATATAAAACAATGTTGTAAAAAATTAATTTAAGCAATGCATGTGTAGATCTATAGTAGTAACATTGTCTTCATGTGATGTGGGGGCATCTTGGTGCGACTCCAAGGATGCATTGTATCTCCACACTGGGGGTGGGGTGGCCCATGAGGTGGGGCATATGAGATACAGGATGGCTACTAGGTGAGACTCATTGTGGGACCATGCGATTCGGAGACCCATGCGATGCAGGGGATGCCCACGGGAAGGATTCGTATGGGTTTGCCTGGGAGGGCTAGAATATAGTGATAAATCGGTACTCCCCTAACAACTCTGGAGCTATTGGTTAGTTGGCCGGTTGTCCGCTATCAAAGTGATATTAGAGTGGGAGCCCAGGAATTGAGTCTCCTCACCGGTGTGGGTGGATGATGCGGGGGCATCTTGGTGCGACTCTAAGGATGCACCGTATCTCTACACTAGGGGTGGGGCGGCCCATGAGGTGGCGCGTGTGATATGCAGGATGGTCATGAGGTGGGACCCATTGTGGGACTGTGCGATTTGGGGACCTATTCGACACGGGGAGGACTCGTGTGGGTTTGCCTGGGAGAGCTAGAATATGGGGATAAATCAATACTCTCCTAACAATACTAGAGCTTTTGGTGTGTTGGCCGGTTGCCTGCTATTATCATGCATTATTACAAGAATTATTTGAAAAAAGTTAAAAAAAGTAAGAAAATTGCTATAATTTCAAAAAAACCAATGAAAATCGAAAAACAAAAAAAATTCAAATATCCCCAAACTGAATACAAATCAATTATGACTTGATTGATTTGGGGTTGTCATGTTGATTCGACATGATTACAAAAATATTAAACAAAAAAGTAGCTTTTTGCCCCCTTTTCTTTATTTTTCCCAAATCAGCCACTGGGCATTCTTTTCTTTGCTTCGAGCCCAAATTCCTTATTTTGATCTTTCAAACAAGCATAGATGTGGTAGGGAATTTGCATAGAAGAATTACTAAGAAAATATCAAAAGGAGAAGGAAAATAGAGGAAACATGTGAAAAACATGATTGGCATATGACATCTATACTTGATCTGCCTGTATCATGTGCAAATCCGAACAATTATGGAAGGAATATGGCAACTATAGGAAATAAAGGATTCATCATTCACCACCAATTTATGCACACACCATTTGTTCGACTTGTTGATGTACCATATGGTGTGGTGGGAACTTTGGTGGGAGTACATTTAGTAATCAAGCACTGTGATGAAGACTAGGGAGGTTCGGGACTGGATGGAAAAAAAATAGAGAGCTAAGTAGTCATTTGTTGTTTGTCTTCTCCCATATCTTGAGGGAATCCACATCAGATGTGAATGCACTTGCTAGATAGCGGTGTCCAGATTCCTTCTCTTGTTGTTACATCAGATGTGAATGCACTTGCTAGATAGCGGTGTCCAGATTCCTTCTCTTGTTGTTACTCTCTGTGTGTGTGTGTGTGTGTGTGTGTGTGTGTGTGTGTGTGTGTTCATTTCTCTTAGTGAAAGTTTTAATCTTATTGATAAAAAAGAATGAGCTTGGAAGGACATGGTAGACCTACTTTCCACCCATATATGTAACAATTGTAATTATTAGAATTTGTTATCATCTTACTTCTCAGGTGGTCCATAATGCAGTCAATTTCATTTCTTGTTCATTGTGTTCAAACTTTAATTTCCTTCTTGGAGTGAATGCTTGTAACTCCTTTCCTCTTTCAGCAGCAGGAAGGAATAGCCCCTCGTATGTTCAAGGCGGTTATTGCTGCTAGCCATCCTGAGTTTTCTTCTATGAGGCAACAGGTAACCTCCATAGAGTCATAATGATATTTATTGCAAGTTACTTCTCTTTGCTGAATGGAATGTTTCACCAAAAGATTAGCTTTAGGGTTTGTTTTTCCAATTTAATCTTGGCAATTGATTTTAATGCTGAGCTCCTGCTAAAATGTGGGGTTGACAACTGACTTACAAGTCAGTCTAAAGATTGCAAGTGCTTTGTGTGTGTGTGGAATTGAAGCCCAAAATGTGTGGCGGCAGCTGATTTACAAGTGAGTCTACTGGAAGGCACCCATCTCAATTTAAGCCCCCCCCCCCCAAATGAACATTGAAAGGACCTCTTTTCCTTCTGAGAATTGGAGCAGCCTGGGAAAGAATTCCATTGCTTGTATGCCCAGGACGTAAGAGTTGCATTACTGTCACCAAAAGCTACTAATTACATCTGTGCATTGCGTGAGCATGCATGCAGGGATAGCATATTCATTAAGTGCATATAAATTTGTTTGCGTTGTGTGTATATTCAGCAAGATCTAGACCACCAGAATTCACTTATGTTCTTTAATTAGTTGCTTCCCATCAACTTCTAGGACGCCTTGGAGTTCTTTCTACATCTTCTTGATCAAGTTGAACGAGCCAATGCTGGAAAGCCTGAATTGGATCCCTCAAGGAGTTTCAGATTTGGTATTGAAGAGCGTCTTTCGTGCCCTTCTGGAAAAGTTGCTTACAATAAAAGGGTTGACTACATCCTTTCTTTAAGCATTCCATTGCATGAAGCTACTAATAAAGGTAGGTTCCTGCATGTTAGCATCTGGTGTAAGTGAAATCACATAATCCTTGAACTGGGGAGGATATGCATGGTAGGCATTGAGTCTGAATAAGTGAGGTCCAAAATTCTGTGATCCAGACCATTGATCTAATGGGCTCCATCGTGAATAGACCATCCACCAAAACTCTTCCCTATGGGGCATGCCTAACCATTCAATCTACAGCCTGCAAATAGAAGGTTCTGAAAAAAAGACAGCAATGGTCCACATTCATCGAAGACAGGCCAAATACTGGATGACTAGGATCTTCCAATCAGGAGATGTTTGGGACTCTATCAATGGTCAAGGTTGTCAGATCAATAGTCTGGATCACCAATCCATGGGCCCCACTTGTATGAACTCAGGACCAAGGATACTATGTATATGGTCGAGTTAATGATCACATAATACCTCCTGTTTTTAAGCTACCGTGACTGTTTTTTTCTGATAATCTTGTAATTTGAGATTTCAGAACAGCTAGAAGCCTTTCAAAAGTTAAAATCAGAAATGGCTTTGGAGGGAAAGGAAGTGTAAGTAATAGAAGCATTGATTAGACATTGTGTTTCTGTCATTCTCTGTTTGCAATGTCTTGATAAGTAGAGCTTCTGAATTCTAGCAGAGCTTCTGATGAAATCATACGGCCAAGGGTGCCCCTAGAAGCTTGCTTGGCAAGCTTTTCAGCTCCAGAGGAAGTTCATGGTTTTTACAGCAGTGCCTTGAAATCCAAGACTACAGCAATCAAGTAAGCTTGGCGATATTCCTCATCTGTTCTGTCTTTGCACATGCATTTATGTGTCAGAATACTTGTAAGATGGGAATTTGCATAGTTACATCACAGCAATTATTTGCATATCTATGTTCAGTTGTATTTGCATAAGAAAATTTCCTTGTCTATTTATTCTTGTACTTTTATCTCATGGTATTGTGAATGATCTCATGTTCCATAATTTTTTAATGGTCTACTAACAAATTCCTTTGAATTGAACTTCAACTCTACACCAGGGTATCCCAAATCGGTTACGTATCGGCCGTAACGGCCGATACGTAACGGTAACGGTGGGACCCGTTACGCGATACGGGGTCGAAACGGCCGTTACGAAATTCTGTGCTCGTAACGGCCGTTACAGGGCCGTTACGGCCGTTACGGGCCATAACGGCCGTTACGGACCCGTAACGGCTGTTACGAGCCTTTAAAAAAAAAAAAAAAAAAAAACATACTTGTTTTCCTTTATTTTCTTATTCTTCTTCTCTTTCTTCTTCTTCTTCTTCTTCTTCTTCTTCTTCTGCGGCTGCGGCCCTGGCTGCGGCCTTCTTCCTCTTCTTCTTCTTCTTCTTCTTCTCTCTCTCTCTCTCTCTCTCTCTCTCTCTCTCTCAATCTCTTCTTTCCCCCTTTCCCTCTTTTTTTTCTTTTCTCTCTTCTTTCCCTCTTTTTTTCTTTTCGTTTCCCTCTCTCTCCAGTTTTTTTTTTTTTGGTTTGCAGCAGCTAGCTGCTGCCTGATGTAGGTACGTGTCACGCAAAGACGAGCGCTGACACTCCTCGAGCTCCGAGTTGTACGAACGGTTCAAAGGAGATCAAAGTTATATCGCCCCACAGTGATGTATTTATTACATCTACACCGTTCATCTATTTTCAAAGATCATTTTAGATCACAACCTAAAAAATGAATTATATCCAGAGATCATCTGGACCACACTAGAAATAGCAACAGAGATAATGATTTTCAGGTTAATATATTCGTAGTGCGCACGGTAACGTTTATTTTCCATCCAATCGGACTCGAGTGGGCCCCACTATGATGTATATATTTTATCCATATCGTCTATCCATTTTGCCACGTCATTTTAGGTCAGGATTCAAAAAATTAGTAATATCCAAATCTCAGGTGGACCACACCATAGGAAATAGTGGTTATAGAATGCTCACCATTAAAAATTTCTTAAAGTCCACCGTAATGTTTATTTTCAATCTAACTTGTTACTTGGGTCACATTGACGTGGATGAAGGGAATACACACATGTCAGCTTGATCTAAAACTTTTCTAGCCCCCAATAAATTTTTAACGGTGATCGTTTAATTATTGTTGTTTTTTATGGTGCAATCCATCTGAGCTTTGGATGTGCCTCATTTTTGGGCTCATGCCCTAAAATTATTTGGCAAAATGGATGGACGATATGGATATAACACATTCATCATGGGTAAGGCCCAAAAAATTTTGACACGTGTGCTGCACTTTACATCCGAGTCTCTCTTAATTCAAGCCTTAAAAAATTGTACACAAGACATATATTAACTTAAAATTTGACAATTAAATTATGGACTGCAATTGCTAACTCACAATGCCAAAATCAAATTATTTAAATAGTTTTAATTGTTAATTTGTGAACTTTTATTTTTTAAAATAGGGCCTTTTGATTTATTTTGTATTTTATATGATTCACTATCCAATAAATGTCCACCAATTTATAAGTGGGATAATGACAATAAATGACATGAATTTGAGGCTGATTTGGAGAATAGATTGGTCCTCCAAGTCAGCCCCAAATTGGCAACGCCATCTACCTGAATTTAATTTCATTTTTTTAAAGAACTATTGGGTGAAATGATATCAAGTTGTTAAGTATATAAATTACATATTTAAAAAATTAAATATATGAATTTTGTAGTTAAATTCAAGTTACCTGGTTAAAAAATTAATTAGACAGTCCGATACAACTTCTCACCAAAGAGTGGACCGTTACACCACCATAAACATGTTCCAATTTATAAATGAATGCATATTTGGAATGCTTAAAATATTCCGGATTTAATCCATATTTTTTCATATTTTTTTGGCAAAAAAAAAATTGCGCCGTTATGGGCCGTTACGCCCCCGTATCGCCGTTACGCCCCCGTATCCGTATCGGTTTCGGAGGGCACCGTTACGCCAACCAATACCGATACGGGACACCTTGCTCTACACTGTTATCAGACTACATTTTCATATTTTGTCAAATCTTTCCAATTGATGGAAGGCATTTGAGGCAACACATGCATAGCTGTTTCTGCTCTGACCATGGATAAATAATTCATTAACATCATCAATAACAGTAGTAAGGTTACTGAACCAAAAAAATATTAGTAAGATTAGGATATAGCATGTGCAAATGTTGGTTCCAAGCTGGTTCCTGAATTTCAACATCAATAGTTGCAAATCATGCAGAATATGCATCTTTGTGCCTACCAGAGGGTGTTGTGGCATTAAATGAGTTCATCACATGTGTTATCTTCTGTGGTTGATGGTTGGTATTGATGGGTTCAATTGTTGATGCTATAACTTCCAAGTCTAATTGATGCCCACTTTATTTTCCTACAGTTTGCAAATAAATGAGATTTAGAAATAAATGTAGTGTTTCTCATTTAGAAAATTCCAACATCTCCATGTGATAAATATCCTACTAGTGTTCGTCGTTATGAAAATGAGAAGAAAAATTAATCATAATTGTTCATGGGATTTTGTGATTTTTCTACCCCAGGGAAGCTATTTCTTGTTAAGCTTTATGAATGATATTGAACAAAGAGAGCTAGGCCAGAATATACTCCTACATACTGTGTGATCGTGATTTTATATGTTGGTTAGGATATGGCTGTATTGGCCACTGTCGTTGTGCGATGTGGGGGTGATACTGTCCATTAAGGGCAAAAAAAGGGTCATGTTGGCTGATGCAAGTCGATGCGAACTGTATTGGCACCAATGAATACATGACCATTTAAAAAACACAGCCATAAAGGCCCCATTTTGAAAATTTTATTTTCAAATTTGCTCTTGTTTATCCACTTCTTTCTTCATGTCAATCATGAAGTAATCTTAGGAACTAATTTTAGACTAGATCTAGGGCCTCTTTTGATGACAAAACACAAGATATGGGTAAGATTCGACGAATTGAAGTGGAATGGACCATTTATGAAATATTGAAAGAAGGGTGAATCATCACCCCTTTTCCTTTTTGTCATCTCATCTCCTTTTGTTCTGGTCATATATAGTGGGCCCTAATCCATCAAGTCATTTTTGATTTCTGTTTTATTAGGACCTATTTGGTTGACTTTCAGCAGGTCGAGCTGACAGATAATGTTCTTATCAAAGAGTGGTATGATGCACCATTGAATACATGTTATAAAAACACAGACAAAAAACGAAGAAAAAAAAAAGATTCCAATGTTTTACTTTTTCTTATTTTCCCAACAGTTTTCAAGTTTTTTTTTTTTGTTTAAAAAAGAGTCTGATACCAGGTCAGATATTGTACCATAGTGTTTTTGGGCCCAGCCGATACAGCTACGGATACCATTATTGAAACCTTGTGTGTGATTATCAGTTTCTCATTGTTAAAAAGATCAAGAAGCAAGATTATCTAAATAAGAAATAGACAGTTGAAGTCGTAAGTAAAAATATTCATTGTTGTCTTAACTGTTAATGGAAAATTGAATTTTCACATTTGCAGAACTGCTGGACTGACTTCGTACCCGGATTACTTGGTGTTGCATATGCGGAAGTTTGTGATGGAGGCAGGCTGGGTGCCAAAAAAGCTTGGTATCTTTCTTGTTGCCTAGCTTATCCTTTTTGCTGGTTTTTTTTTTTGGTCTTTCCTACTGTTATCTCCTTCTTGACATGCAGGATTGTGGAAATTACTGTATTGGGTCTCATTATTTGGGAAATATTAATGATGTTGTATACGCTATGATTTTTCAGATGTTTATATCGATGTCCCAGATATCATAGATATTAGTCACATGCGCAGCAAGGGTTTGCAGCCAGGGGAAGAGCTACTACCAGAAGCAGGTCAGTGACACTGACTAGGCCACTCTTAACTTGCCCATTGAGTTTAGCACATGTAAAAGTTTGTACATCCTAGGGTCCTGCTGAGACTGCTAGTTCAAGTAGGATTCTCAATTCTACTCCGCAACTTGCCCAATGTGGCCCCATGTGGCCAGATCTGGCGGACCCCACTGTATGTGTGGTATTCTGAAAATCAGGCTGGTTGGATCATCATGTGGGCTGTACATGTACCTCGGATGTGGACCATTCTTTCTTTTCTATTTCTAGCTGTCAAAACTTTTCATATGCTTGTGTCCACCTGATGAACGGACCGGCCTGATTCTTGGGCCACAACATGTGCACTTGGGTTCACTGGATCTTGCACACAAGTCCCTCATTGGCAGTCTGGCTTTTTCAGGGAAGTTGGATTGAGAATCCTGCTCTACGAAGCTGCCCCCAAAATTCTCTTCTAACACGCTCTTCTTTAACTTGAGGAATGGTATCTGATATGAGTGCTGCTAAAGTATGTGATTACCATGGTGCAGTTGCTGGTGGTGATACGAGTGAAGCAGTGAAACCTGCAGCCAATGAGGAAATCGTATCCCAACTTTTAAGCATGGGATTTAATTATCTTCATTGTCAAAAGGCGGCCATTAGCACCTCAAATGTTGGAGTAGAGGAGGCCATGAATTGGCTGCTGTCTCACCTTGATGATCCAGGTCTGTCATTTATCTGTGTAATATGTGTGTTGATGCTATATTTGAATTGACATGATTCAGGCTTCCAGGAGAGATGAAAAGCTTAAAGAGGCATTGTTGACTCCCGAGCCTCAGCAAGCATACAGTTTGCAGAGGCCTAGTGCCCATGGTTTGATGATCCAGCTTGTCAGTCTACTCGTATCCAGCATGGACAGGGATGGTACAAAAAATCTCCCAGATGTGAAGAACCCTTTGATTGGTGGTGGCCTACAAATAGACTAGGAACACAACACAACAATAGTCTGTATGTTCAATGAAGCAAGGGCAAAGATTGAAAGATGGGAATGAATATTCCAACCTGGGATTTTATTGTTGCATCCCGTGGTTTCATGGCAGAGCCCATAAGATCAACGGTTTGTATCTCTGAGCCATGGTTCCACATCTATGGAATTTCCTCAGCGGATTGTCCAGTTGCCAAGTCTCAGGAGCCATTCATTCTTTGATACCTAAATAGGATCACATAGGGCTTATTAATAACTCATTTTGTGGAACCTCTTTGCAGATATAAATGATCCTATTTCTCAAGAGATGCAGGGTGCGGAAGTTCTGATGTCCTTTGTTGATGAAGAAAGTGTCAATACTTTGATTTCATTTGGATTTCAAGAAGAGGTTGCCCGAAAAGCATTGAAGGCCTCGGTAAGTCCGTCGATTTTACGTTATGTCGTTTCAAGATTGTCAGATTGTATTTGGTCGTGTTGTTGGATGAATGGTATAAAGTAAAAAACTTGGCATATGTAAACTTTTCTAAGCTGCGGTATCTGATACTTGCAGAGCCCATGGTTGGTGATCCGAATCATTGATCTGTTGGGTCCTGCCATTGACGAGGATGCCCTTAGAATCCCCCAGCATTCCAAATCTTAACCCTTCAAAGTTCAATTAGTGGCCTGCAAGGCTAGAGCAAGGTGGCTTAGGAAAAAAAGGAAAAAGAAAAAAGAGGGAAGCCAATGCTCCACATTAAATTTATGATCTTCAATCCAGTTTTGGGAGATTTTTTGAGATATCGCCAGTACAGTGCGTGGCTCAACAGGTGTGTGGAATGGACCATCAAATCATGGGCCTGACATATATGGAACGTGTTAATTAAAAAGGCTGTGATACTAAGATGGAACATATTTTTGTCTTGCTCTAGTTAAAAAGGCTACACTAGTCTAATCTGCAGTCCCTTTCCATCTGCCCTTATATCTCCAAGATCTTCTACATTCTGGTGTTCTTTTCCCAGATAAAATAAATCTAGGCATGCTTTTTAGTTTCCATTTCTTAAAAGGGTGCTGGAAAGAAAATAATTAGTGATTTGTTTGGTTAATTATTTTTCACAGGGCGGAGATATAGAGAAAGCTACGGATTGGATATTTAGCCACCCAGATGCTTCCAGCTTGGTGGATATGGATGCTACAACAAGCAGTGAACAGAGTTCCATTGATCCAGAACTGCCCGATGGGGGAGGAAGTTAGTTTCTTTGAGCCCCTTTTCTTTTCTTTTCTTTTTCTTCTGCATGCACTTTAAAAGAATCGATGCTAGATATGTCTTTAAATTTTAATTAATTCAAAGCTTCCTTTCCAAGCTATGAAGATTTCACAGTAGCTATTTGTAGTTTGAGGTGCTTTGCCTTGAATAGTCTAGGCTTTCGTGTTTGTTAGTTGATCTAAAGTGAAGTGGCAACTGTTTTAACAGCGAACATCATTGAAGATGAATGCTCAGGAAAATGGCAATTTATTTAAGCAGCTTCCTGGCTGCGTGATGCAGGACACATGATCTGGACTAAATATGATGCAACGAAATTATAAACGGATTAAAGAGCATTCAAAACATAAAATATACTATCCTACCACAATTCTTAGAAATCAATAAACAATAAAATTCAGATTTCAGGCTAAATCACAATCTCACAATAAGCTAAAGCATATAAAACATGAATTTCAAAGGATCAATGGAAGGTAGAACTTCCATAGCATAGGCTTGGGCCTAATTCAAAGGGGCTGATTCGGTCATTCTAGGGTTAAGGATATGAGAATCTAGGGTTAGGGTTGAGTATGTAAGGTTTTGGATTTGAAATGAATTAAGGCTTTGAAAGGATTTGAGAATTTAGGATTTTATAGGGAATAAGGGATTAGGGTTTCATAGGCAATTAGAGATTAAGGCTTGGGAAAAATTAAAAACTAGGGTTTATAGGTGAATATAAATTAGGGTTTCATACTAGGAAGAAGGATCGAAGAAAGGGAAGAAAAAAAGAGGAGAGATGGTGGCTGACCGTATGGTTGTATGGCCATGTCCGTACAGACATATGGACTGACTTGTACGAAAAGGCAGTTCGTACATGTGGAGCTTGACGGAGATGGGGTGGGTTGGGTTTTGGTGGAGAGAGGGATAAGAGAAGATCAGTTTCAAGTAGTGGGTTGAGGTTTACAAGAAAAGAATAAAGATATTTACGTTTGGAGAAGAAAAGAAGGATTTTGATAAGAAGAGAAAGATGAGAGAAATATCTTATCAAAGAAAAATAAGAGAGGAAAGATTGAGCTTCAAACTTTGGCATCACACCATTAATCTCCATTCACAAGAGAATCCATTCACAGGAAGAGAGAGCTTCAAGGTAAGCAAAGAGTTTTCATTAAAATAAAAAAATCCATCCCTAGCGCTGGCTGTTCAACCCCCTTTATAGTCTCAGATAATGTGTTTTTACTCAATTGCCCCTACTTAGTGTAAAATGTCTAAAATACTCTTTAAATGAGATCGTTATAACATCAGGTGGGACCTCTTGTGTTTCAGTTTATTATTATTGTTATTTTTGGGTGCGATCATATACCAATGCTGATGTGTTTCACGTGTTCTGCAGGATACAAGCTTATGGCAATAGTGAGTCACATGGGCACTTCTACCCAATGTGGTCACTACGTCGCACATGTGTGCAAAGATGGGAGATGGGTCATCTTCAATGACAACAAGGTTGGGGCATCCATCGACCCTCCTAAGGACATGGGCTACTTGTACTTTTTTGAGAGAATGGATGGTTAAAGAGTACAGAAGTGATTGCTCGATGCTGAAAGCTCATAGGAATCCCGGTTATTGTTGATTGAAGAATGGCTGCAATTCGTTTTTATCAGCCACAGGGATGCTCTGTTGGTTTTCAAGTGCTCTGGTTCACATCAACAATGACTTCTGATACACCCTTTCCTTAGTGGGAATAAAACAGAATTCCTTTTCATCTCTCGCTCGTCTGCTTCTTAATTGTAGTTGTGCTTGGACGTCCCAGGAAATGCAGGTTGGTGGGGGCATTTTCAACCCAAATTCGATTTGTTTTCAGGTAGGAGCTGAAATGGCATTTGATATTGGTTTTGGGGCTTTGAAGGCAAAGAATCAGCTCTCGAATGTCTGGATTGGGTACGTGGAACACCAGGCCCCAACAATAACGGACAGTAATGTTTCCTGCTATGGTTACTTGGATATCTGTGTGCCAAATTGGCATGTGTTCATTAGGCTTTCCGACTGCTAGGCATGTCCAGTAATCAGGTGGTCCGCACACAAGTTGAATGTTTAATCCTCTTTTTCGTTTTTTTTTTTTTGGATGGCCCAGGCCTGACTTTTGGGCCTATTTGTGTTAGTGGTCCACTTGATGGTCGATGTTGACAAGGCATGCTGCCTTGTTTGCATGTTTTGGGAAATATGAGTCAAAACCTACTCTTTGTTGAGTATGGATTTGAGACTAGGACGAGTGTTACTAGGTCTCTAATTGTCCTAGAAGACTCTTTTAGTTGATCGGGTGTGATCTGGTTCGATACCACAAGTTGCCTGGTTGAGTCATGCCCGAATTGGCTGAGCTAGGCCAATTCACCCCCGATTCAGGCAGTTTGTGACTTGAGGCTGGACGAGTTAGTCCGAGTGGCGAAGTCTCCTTGAGAATGTTGGTTAGTGATTATCCATCGTGATCATACACATGATTTACATTGGCCGGGTTAGATCTGAGTCAGCTGCAGATAGGCCCAGCTGGGAAGACCTTTGTTTGCTTAAACTGGGGCTGGCCCTTCCAGCATGTTGTGAGGTCTCGTGACCGTTCCAACGATGCAATTAAAGATGGCCATCTCCTCTGTACATGTTTGGAAATCTTGGACCATGCATTTGGTGGAGGTACTGATGGTGGTCCATGTACTTGCCGAGGCAGAGCGTGCTGTATCCAGTCCTATTCTGACTGAGCCCAGCCTACGCTCTGTATCCAGTCCCATTCTGGCACGAGCTGAGTCTGTAGTCCTTTTAAAGGTCTGTTGGGCTGTCCTGTATAATTACTTTGAGATATTTAAGTATTCAAACCAGGTCAACTCTCTTTCAGTTCCTGGGTCATGGCATGGCCCTGTTTCATATGCAGCCTGAGTTGGAGTGGCCTGGCCCACTTTCAAGTAGAGGTGTAGAATATCCGGGCTTCAGTATGCTAATATCAACTTGATAAAACAAGGCCCAAGCCTGGCGTTGGTTAGCCCGGGACGGAATTCCAATTCGAATGCTGTTCAGTACACCACGCCCAAACCTGGCGTGTGCTTAGCCGGGTGTTCCTGATTCCATAGCCGTACTTGGGCAATCTAATCAACGGCTTAGATTACCAAAATATGGAGGCTAATGGCAAATGTTGCTTGGTTGAAACAAATCACCGCCATCCTTTCTGGTGGAGAATCATTTGTTGGGCTACCAATGAGCCTGGCTGGCCTATTCGTTCCAGGCTTGGGCTCAAATATTAAGCCGGCTGGACCAAGCCCAGTCCTAATGGGGGCTGAGTATATAACAAGCCATCAGTCGACCTCGTCGGCCCCGTTTAACGTTTAAAGAGCGTTTTCGTCAATAACATCCATGATTGCAAATACAAGTACCTAATGAACAGACCAGATCTTTCACAAAACAGTTATTGTACTTATATATTTATTAAGGTACTAGAAGACGAAAAAAGGAAAAAAAGAAAAAAGGTACTAGAAGACAAAGGGATACGGGCAACCTAATCCCATATGAGCACGTGACCCCATTCACAAGATGATCCTTACCATGCGCACCCCACGTGCACATTAGCTTCGCCCAGCGGGTTTGAATGAAGTGAGGCTCCTGAACCCCTCCCAAGCCTTCTCCCACACCTCAGCCTCGTACCTGTTTCCTACTCCATCATGCATGGCTTCCACCGTTAGCCGATAGTTGATCCCAGCAACGACCTGGGTCTGACCATCGATGACACGTCTGAACATCAGCCCTGCATTCTTCTCCTTGTTGTACTCTGACACCGCGAACTCGCCGATCTCCAGTATGTGCGGATCACTCGCGTCTTTGATCGATCGCCATCCGCCCACCATCAACGGCGGAGATTCTCTGGTCGCGGATGCCTGGTGGAGAACCAGAACTAGAAGGAGAAGGCACCACTGGATTTGCATGTTTTGGGGGCACTGGTTTGGTTTGGGTTGGAGTTGGAACGGTGAGAGCCGTGGCTTTCTATCTTTTATAATGCGGGATTAGGTGGCCTCACATGCAGTGCTCCACGTGCATCTCCACAGAAGGAAGCCGTGCCAGCTTGGCACGTGCCTATGGAATCCGAACTGTTTGTCCGGATTGTACTATAGTTTAGAAATGGATAATCTCAATTGTCATGTAGGCCGGTCACGTGTGGTCTAATTGAGATTTGGGTCTGTTTCATTTTTTGGCTCACGCCCTAACATGAGCTCGCAAAATGTATGGACGGAGTGGATAAAACATAGACATCATGGTTGGCCCACAGAGCTTTCCCAGAACCGACTAGCAGCCAGGTGAGTACTGAGTACTGGTGGATTCATGACTATTTTATCTTCAACCGTCTAGTTAGTAAGGATCATCCCAGAAGTGCAAATCTTCAGATGTGTTAAATCTACAATGTGGGTACACATACGGTCTGGAAAGTATGGACGGTCATACTTGTAGGATGCGTTTTAAAGCGGGTGAGTCTGCTTTTGGTTGTTATACTGTAGAGTCCGCTTAACTCAGATTGGGCACGACACGTGTCACTAAAATACAAATGAAAGCGGAACGGCTTCGATGGATCCCTGACTGTGTGGCCCACCATGATATATGTGCTTTACATCCACTCCGTCCATCCGTTTTGACAGCGCATTTTAGTGCTTGATGCAAAAAATGACGAAGATACAAATCTTAGGTGTACCACGCCACGGAAATAGTGGCGATTGAATACCTATCATTAACAACTTCTTGGGGGCCTCCAGGATGTCTATTTGCCATACAAGCTGTTGATAATTAGGTCACAAAGACCTGGATGAAAGGATCACAGGAGTGTCAATCAATCGGTGGAATCCGTCAATTGAATTTGAAAAATCTTTTGTGCCCTTTTATTGTTATTACGGTGCGATCAACTTGGTAGTTGGATCAGTTAATCTCTTTAGTCTATTTCATTAGGATTATTTATTTTTATTTTATTTGAAAGTGAGAGTACACCTTTGTTGATGATGGAAAAAATATGTAAGTGGGCACAAATGCAAAGTAGATATGTAGATAGATATGTTTGACGTGGAGCCTAGGGCTTTTCTTTGAGTGTTTTTAATTTTAATAGCCTTTTTGAGGTGGTGAAAGCCCTTCACTAAGCTTAGGGCCTTTCAGATTTTTTCGTGTGGGCTTTTTAGATACAGGACATTTTCCTTAATAAATTAGGACTTGCTTTGAAAAGAAAGTACTCTTGACTTGCTGGCGCTAATTATTTGCGGAGATGTTTGTGGCCCACTAAAGATTAGGCTTTGGAACTTCTAGAGCTAGTCTTAGACCCATCATGATTAGTCAACATCTCTACTAATGGCCCATCTTATCAACTTTGAGGTGTTGGACGGCCTGGATCAAACTACCTTTTATTCTCAACTGTTTCTAAGGTGATGGTTTGGAGTAAGACGTGATTTAACACTCGATACTGATTTGTTTAGGAACAGGTTAGATATAGTTCTTCCACCTCCTTGATTCTGAAAAGTAGTGGTTGCGGATCCAACCTAGGTGATGTTCTGTTTCTCCTGATCATGACCTAATCCAAGGTTGGGTTCGTTTGGTGATTGGTTCAACATGCGGATTTTAAGAATATTTTGGAATGCTACTAGTTCTCCGAACGTCTCTAAGAAAATCTTTTATTTTGAAATGATTGTAAGAGACGGTCTTGTAGATGAGATTATATTTACTCGTGAAATAAGATATGCTCGCCCAGCGGACCTTTTATGACTATACTAGGCATATCCCTTATTTAATGGCATGTTAATTATGACCAACTGACATGTAAGGTTTCATCCCTTTTAAAGACCAGATAAGAGTCTTTATTGTCGGAATAATGATAGAATGTATAACATCGAAAGAATATCAAATGTAAATCCTCTTCTGGTGTGAGTATAATTCTGATTGTGCCAAATGCATAACATCTTCACACGAAGTCTTCCTGTTAGTCCATGTTAAGGTGCCGAAAATGAGTATAAACAACTTTATTAACATGTTGGTTGGAAAATAAATATTACAGTGGGCCCTAAGAAGTTTTTAATGGTGAATAAATATTACATTGGGCTATAAGAAGTTTTTAATGGTGAACATTCAACCAATACTGTTTTCCTGTGGTGTGGTCCACCTGTAATTTGGACTTGCCTCTTTTTAAGCTCATGCCCTAAAATAAAATGGAAAAAAAAAGGGTGAATAACTGGATAAAACACATGCATCATTGTGGGCTCACAGAGCTTTGACACCAGCTAGCTGGCTGGTGTTGGGGTCACCAGCTAAACCGTGTCCTGGAAGAAGTCAAACAACTGGAGCGGATTAGATGGGACCCGGGATCCACCGGGTGGGTGAGACCCCTAACTGTGGGGCTCACAGTGATGTATGTTCCTTAAATCCACACCCTCCAACTATTTTGAAAGCTCATTTTAGGATACAATCCTAAAAATGAAGCTGACTCAAATCTTAGTGGACCACACCACAGGTAATAGTTGTGATGGAATCTCCACCATTACAAACTTCATAGATTCCCCCGGAATGATTATTTGCCATCCAACCTGTTGATAAGGTCACAAACACCTAGATGAAGAGACCACACAAATATCATCTTGATCCAAAACTTCTGTAGCCCACAAGAAGTTTTTAATACTCAATCACCACTGTTTCCTGTTCTATGGTTCATCTGAGATTTGGATCTGCTTCAGTTTTTGCATCATGCCCTCAAACGAGCTTTCAATACGGATGGACGGTGTGGATGTAGTCACATACATCAAAGCGGGTCCACAGTCAGGGATCCGGGTCTCACTTAACCCACTGATCTCCAAACAACTGCCCAAGGCCACCTGTGCGTGACATTGTCATAGAGAGAGGGACACGTCCAATCCACAGTGCTTATGTCATATAGTCCTGAATGAAGAGAACAAAACAAATATAAGCTTGATCCAAAACTTTTGTGCCCCCAAGAAGCATTTAATGGTGGGCGTTCAATCAACATTATTTCCTATGATGTGGTCCACTTGGGATTTAGAACTAACTCATTTTTAGTCTCGTACTATAAAATAACATGGAAAAATGGATGGACGGTGTGAATGAAACACATGCATCATGGTGGGGCTTACAGATCACCGATCACTAGCCAAGTACTCGGAAGAGAACACAACTTCAATCATAGTTTAAAAACTAGGAGAAACTCAGCTCAACTCGTCCTAGCGATGGATCTAAACCGTCGTTAACCAAAACTCGACAGAGCTCATGGCAAACACAGCCAAAACCAACACCACATAAACCACCCGTTGGTAATTCTCCAGCTCAAACATGGCTAGCCTGGTATTCTCTAAGATCACTTGCACATTGTCTACAATTCCATGTAGAATCGTCATCAGTTCATTTCATATTTTAGGGTTTGTTAAGTATGCACAATGCTAATTATGCATTGGATGGAGTTGTTCAATCCTAAGTCGACGTCCGAGAGCGGCCCATAGTAGCAAGGTAGTCTGCTACCTCATTGCATTTTTTGTACACGTAGCGCAGGACCCCATCAAGCTCCTCAACGCTCCGCCGGATAGTAAACCCTTGCTACTATGTCACTCAGGGGCCCACCAAATTGTAGCCAATTTCTCAAGGGTACTAACCAATTTGTTTGGAGAGAGTTATAGAAGAGAAGACATTCTCAAACTGATATGGTGATCCTCATTGAGAAATTTTATGTGGGCTATTTTTAGTTCAGATTCTTGTCTTAGTTGCTGGTCATGGAAGAAAGGCAGTCAGTAGGAGATTTTTTTAGATCCCATTCCAACTAGTATTTCTCCTGAGGAAAATGCCATGCTCATGGTAGAGCATGTGTTTGAGGAAGTGAAGAGAGCAGCGGGAATCATTTGATGAGTGGTCCTGATGCATATGGACCTCTGTGAATGGGCCAACTGACGGGCCTAACTGAAAATGACTAATAGGCGTCACCTGAACCTCGCCTAATTTACCAAGTCGTGCCAGAGCTTTTTAACCGGACGCGGATTGGCTACTGAGTCTGCCAGTACCAAGATGGCTCCAGGACAGTGCTATGTGGGACCCGCCATGATATATGTGTTTTATCTATGCCGTTCATCTATTTTTCTAGATCATTTCAGGGCATGAGCCCAAATATGAGACAGACCCAAATCTCAAGTTGACCACACCATGAGAAAACAGTGGTGATTGAACGCCCACCATTAAAAACTTCCTGCGGTTTACTGTGATGTTTATTTTCCATACAACCTGTTGATTAGGTCATATAGACCTTGATGAAGGGAAAACAAAAATATCAGCTTCATGCAAAACTTTGGTGGCCCCCAAGAAGTTTTTAATGGTGGTCGTTTAATAACCCTTGTTTCCTATGGTGTGGTCCACATGAAGTTTGGATCAAACTCATTTTTTGGGCTCAAGCCCTAAAATGATCTTAAAAAATATATGGACAGCATGGATAAAACATATACATTATGATGGGGTCCGTTACACCCTTGAAAAACAACACCGTCGGATCCTCCTTCAAATGTTGGACCACACAACCACTCCATGGATGGTGCATAAATTCCTCAATTAAATCAATCAATGGGTTGATCTAAATCTGAAAAGACAACAATTCACATGCGGTAATCAAATTAAAATCCCATTAACTGGAAGGTTAGGATCATTAGATTAGCAATTTGCTACACCTGTGGCATACCAAACTATCCATCATAATCACCAAAGGTGGGCCTCATCACTAGTTTAATATCGAAGTTAATCCATCCTTCGTCACTAGTTCCATGCACCACCATATATGGGACCCCTGATCTGGTAGACCACAAGGGGATAGACTGAAGTACTGATTAGACAATCAAGACCGTCCAGTCAATGGACACGTGCTTTTACAATGTAGAACTGTTTACCATTTGCATGTAAAAGTGCAAGTCAAATAAAGTGAAGGTGAGTGGAAAACCCTGAAGGGTTTTCTTAGATCCAAGTTGATATATTTTATTTAAGAAATTCTACGCTTCTTTTAATCTCTTCTTACGTGACTCCAATCCATATAAAAAATTAAATAAAGACCACCGGCCACTTTATTCCTGGGGGTGGCTAGGGGACATGAATCCACTGTAACCCACACTCTGCAGGGCCCCACCACGATCTTTGTATTATATCCACTTCTTCTATCCGTTTGGCTAACTCATTTTAGGAAATATTCCCAAACATGAAGGAGATGCAAAACTCAAGTGGGTCACACTACAAGAAACAATGGGGATTGAATTCCCACCATTAAAATTACATTCTTCAGGTAATGGAAGTTTCAGGATGATATTTGTGTTTTCCCTTCATTCATATGCCAATTGCCTATAAACAGGTTAGATGGCATATAAACATCAGGGTGGGACACAAGAAGGTTTCAATTGTGGGTGTTTCCATCCCCACTATTCCCTGTGGTGTGGCCCACCTGAATTTGGGTCTTCCTCAAATTTTGCCTGAGTCTCTAAAATTATATGGGGAAGCAGATGGATGGAGTGGATATAACAGAAACATCATTGTGGGCCCTACAGAACTTGGGTCAACAGGAATTCTCTCAGGCAAGTCACATTGTGGCCATGAGCCAGGCTGGCCCATCGTGTTTTTTGATTTCGGCCCGATAATGGTCAGGCTTACTCCTGTGACAGAGTCTTGCAGGTCAGAATTTGGACTACGTTTTAAAGTAGGAGTAATAAATGGGCCATGGCCATTTTCAGGTTGTGCAAAATGTTCTACTGATGCTCAAGCTGAGGATTATAGGCCCTTGAATAATGTTAATGTGCAAGCTTGGGCCTGAAATCAAAGGCCCAATTTGCTTTGAGGCCCAATGACTTAAATGGGCCAAACTCAGGCCGATGCTGTTACCGACTAAATCACGCCTGATGCCACCCCTATTCACACCTAATCAAATGTTTATTGAAAATTTAACAAAACCTACCCTAGTATCAGCCATAAAAACTACCAACAAAACTTTTTGTTGCAGACTGCATATGGTGGAAGACAATCTCTACCATTAACTTTTGTATGGCACATGATTGAACAGTCAAAACCTTAGATTTTTTTTTTTTTTTTTTTGGTAATGAATGATATTGAAAACAAGTGAATTGATCCCATTTGAAGACAATGCGCATTGAGTTAGCTTTCCAATGAGCCCTTGATTGTGCAATTTTGACACCATTCAAGTAAATTTTGGCCGATTTCATGAGGACATGTATGCCGTGATAGGATTAAAATTATTAGAGTAGATTGAATGTTATTAGTCAAACTTACATGACAAGTTAGAAATTAGGAATAAAAACAACTCTTCGTGAAAGGGAGAGATGGGCTTTTTGGGATTCATGAGATTTATTGTTATTCAAGTTTTATTAAAGAAATAGGGGCGCTGAACCTTGTTTATTTATTTACTCCAAGCGCGTAGTTTTCCTTGCCAGAACACGTGGAAAACACATTTTTACTGTGTGATTTTCCTTTCATGGACTTTATCGTCTTCTTGATTGTTGCATTCTCCAATTCTATTCAATTCGTTTTTTTTTTTTTTTGTAGAGCATCAATTTTAACCTTTACAAGCAACTATTTCTATATAATCTACTATGTATAGCCAATTTACGTTGCAAAGATTAATTCTACCCAGAGCATTTACTGGCTGTTTAAAGCTTTTATGAATCATGTCGTTAATAAAAATTTCAATATAATATAGTATTAGGTAAATTGACTTCTACATGCAGTGCCCAAATGGCCAGGCTCTACTATGCTAAAATTTCAAAAATTTTCTGACTTGGGATTTAATTTGTAGCATTCTAGCATATCCATTTTGACACAAGGATGAACGTGATGAGGTCGTTCACCGTCATTCTCAGTGATAGCTACTCCGATTCCACGGAGCTTCTTTGGACTCCTCACAAAGATTTCTCGAATCCACGAGGAAAGAAAACAATAAAATAGAAATAAATTCTAATAAATTTGTAATATAATTGATGAATGAAATAAACGAGTTAAAAACTCTTTCAAAAGAGATACCAAGCAATGAGAGAGAAATCAGAATCAAACTACAACTAAAACTCCTAGAATTCGTAACTTAGTTACTATTTATAAGACTGTTGTGATGTCTACTAGAGCGCAAGGTTTTCGGTCAAAACTAGTGTCCTATTTGGCTTCACCAAGCTGTTCTCCTAATTATTTAATCACTTCTCACGTTGGGCACAACTCCTAAAGCCCAACGGATGAAGAGTTATAATCAAACTAAAACTTTTTATTTATAGTAAAAATGGAATTAAAATAGGGAAACGATTATTGATCTGGTGGTATTTCGCAAATCTAGCTTGCGCAACCTGGTGTAGTGGGGTTGGATGACTATAGTAGCTCGTTCTACCCAAAATCATATATTTTGCATCCGATAACTCATTCCGAATTGCGAGATCCGCTTGATTTAAGGTCTAACGGTCTGGATCACTTTTATTGTCGGCCGGGCCTTTTTTGATCCATCTTGGCCATGAAATTGTCCGCAACCTGCTCTACATCACATTTTGTAAAAGAACTTGGATTTCATACAGTCAGTGGCTGCAAATTGAGAGATATTATGACTTTGATGATGTGCCAAACCTAAAATCCAACGGTCACGAGCATAGGATTACGAATTGAATGATGTGTTAAACCATACTAATTGTAAGTCTCCTCCTTTTTAACTATCTAACCGTATCTTCCATTAGATTGTAAAGTTCTTCTTGCTCATTTCCAATGTATAGGCTTCTTTAGTTCTACAGGGTACTTTCCTTAGTATATTTGTTAAGTCTTTAAGCTGGGATTAAACATGCAATTTCAATGTGGTTGATTTATTTTTTTCAAAGTACTTAGGTCATTACCGCGTGAGTGAGTGAGATGCTTGATGCTGGACGGTGTTAATCGTCAAATTACATCCATTATTTTAATTAGAGTAAGAATTTTCATGGAATGATCAATCTCAAGGATGCCCACATTCAATGAGGTGTAGCTTTTATTCAATTATATACTGGTTGGTTGAAACTTCAAAGGGTGTTTTTGGGAGCATACATTGCAATGTTCATTTTCAAAATTCCTCTAGCACAAGAAAGAAGAATCCGTTGAAATCTGGCACATTTCATTTATGTGAGGACCTATTCACGTGCAGAAGCAGGTGTTTGTGTCACAATGTGACACACTTATGAGATCTGAGCTTTCCATTATGTAACATACACAGTTTAGATCTTCTGACCTAAAAATCATGCCATTTCACAACTCAGGTGGGCCACAACATATTAAAGCAAATGAATGGATGAAAGTATATATATTTTTTTAAAATCATCAAATGACCTTTTACATTGTGGCTGACTGAAAGTGTAAAATTGTTTGATTTTTTCAGGCAGAACTAGGATTAGTTCCAACATCACGATAAGCTTAGATACACACGAGTTTCAGATTTGCACATGTGCATGTGTACGGCTCCAGGCACGTGTGCAATTAGCAAATCTCTTCATTTTATTTGGGAACTGATATCTATACATATCCATTTCTCGATTCAAATCAGCGTGTACATTTGATCCAAGTGATCTCTTTTTCAGCCTCATGGACCGTGGGTCCTTACTTTTGCTCCGGTG
Source organism: Magnolia sinica (assembly GCF_029962835.1). Lineage (NCBI taxonomy): Eukaryota > Viridiplantae > Streptophyta > Magnoliopsida > Magnoliales > Magnoliaceae > Magnolia > Magnolia sinica. Next base: position 4,016,920 of record NC_080573.1, on the reverse strand, counting down.
GTAGACTCTCAGGAGTTTCAACACCTGGTAAAGGGTTCGATTACCCATAGGTGGTGAAATTCCACTAGCGTGAGTGTGTGCGTGCGTTAAAAAAAAAAATAAAAAAAAAATAGAAGCCTCATGGACCATAGATTACACTATATGTGAGCCACACCATGATGATATCCTGGTATGAAAATAGGCCTGATCCACGCATAAAGTGGGACACAACGTCGGTGTCAATGAACAACCGACGGTGTGATTTAGTTTACTAGTATAGCCCACTCAACAAGTTAACCGGCAAGATTTTCATATCCCGTGATCATGGTGTGGTCCATCTTTTTATAGGGATAGATTATTCTTCCTATTTGACCCATTGTCTGAAAAAAAATAAAAAAATATTGTATTATAAAATACGATGGAGCCGCTATGTCTGACTATTTCTCATTTATCTCCTCTTTCCGTACTGTCTTGATCACGGAAGCTGATCCAACACCTCTGGACGGTCCGCATTGATTTGTCATCCACTTGGCAGAAATGAAACAGAATCTAGACCTTATATTTGGCTGGTAAAGCAGAGGATGTGGACCGTTAAAAAAGTCTCATATGAGGATTCTAACCAATGGTGCAAAATTTCACAACAAAAGGGAATGGCTATGATAATCCTATTAGGAAATTATCGGTTATTGGCCAATCATGGTTGAACCCCCGAGATGAGTGGTCGTGATGGCATTGATGCATGCCACGTGTATGCTGATCCACATGCCCACTGAAGCACCTGATCAGCTCTTCTTTAACCACCACATTTTTTTATTTTTTATTTGTTGTTTCAAAACCCACGTTTGGTTGACTGCACGTAGACGTCACTTGCCTACGAAACGCTGCTCACGTAGGGCAAACGAGAAAAATATTATGAGCCGCCCGTGGGGAATTTTTGCTGAGCCACATGGGTGGGAATTAAAATCGATCTACCACGTCAACTAGATACGATACCTCATTTTAACTATTGAATCCAAAGATCACAATCTTCTAAATCTCAAGGAAGACATCTCATAAGAAACAGTTTGGATGGAACACTTGCCATTAGTTCGCGTAGGCCCCATTGTGCTATGATGTTTACATTGCATCCAGTCTATTCGCACGATGTGCTAGCTTGATTTGTTAAAAAATTGCCCAAAAATCATAGTATTCTAATGCTCACGGCCAACAGGAATTTAGAAGTTTTAGGAGGCTTTTAACCTAGAGTTCTGTACTTGATAAATGGCATAGATTTATGTATATTAAGTTATTCATCCCATGTTAATTAATGGCTGTTTAATTTTCTATTTTCTAATAAAATTCAAAATAAATTAGCTATTATATATTATTATTTTTGGTTAAAATAGGAGTTACGGCTCTTGAATCAAAAGTAAATACATTTGTAAAGAAATAGATAAAGTAAATTGTACTAATTATAATTTCACATTATAAAACTAATATTTTTTAGTGATGCAAACTATTATAAGCGATGCCGTAAAACCATCAATTAAATATAAGTGATGTCACTACACAATTACATAGTTATTAGATGAGTCCATACTTATGCCTTAGGGCTAGACTTATAAGAGTTTCAACATGAGGTTATGGGTTCATATATCCATTATGGTGTGTATATTTGGATTTTTTTTTTAAAAAAAAAATTATAGGAGTAAGGTGTTCAAAAATAATCTACAACTGGCAAGACTTAATTTTGCCAAATGTGTACTCATGGTCCTTTTTTTTTTTTTTTTTTTTTTTAATACAGGAGTTCACACACGACACACTCACACTACATTAGTTTTTCATCACAATAAGTACTTGTACCTATAATCTCATGTTGAAATTCTTATGATTCTATCACAATTCCGGAACAATCAAATGTTCAATGTCAGCAGATTAAGACCATTAACCAAAAACCAACATTTCATTGTAAAATTGTTCACCACATCATCCAAGATAGCTGAGTGTAAACTATGCCGGTTTGCTTGCCGATTTCTCATGTCATTAGCTTACCCGAGGGGAAGGTGCTTGGTTAGCAAGGCCAGGGCTCTTCTCCCAACTTTGGTAGAGAAGATCGAGTATGAGCAAGGACCCTACTAAGAGCTAGGGTCCTTACTCTTACTTGGGTGGTAGACTCTTAGGAGTTTCAACACCGAGTCAAGGGTTCAAGTACCCATAGGTGGTGAAATTCCACTATGGTGTGCGTGTGTGAGGTGTGTGTGCGTGTGTTAAAAAAAAAGGACCTTACTAAGAGCCAGTACACTGATATCTCCCTATACTACAAGAAATATAGTTTTTACTGACGAAACTTTTACCGACGAAAATAATTTTCTTAGGTAAAGATGGCTTTTGCCTACGAAAGTAATTTTCGTCGGTAAAAGTTTACTTTTCCCGAAGCAAAAGCAATCTTTACCTACGAAAATATTTATATAGCTAAAGGGTGTTCTAAATTTAAAAAAATCGATACTTTTACCTACGAAACAAGATTTTGTAGGTAAAACCCCTCTTTACCTGCGAAAATATTCGTAGGTAGAGAGTCTTTTGAAATTTCATATATCGAAGACCTTACCTATGAAATGCAAGGTTGTAAGGAAAAGCGATATTTACCTACGAAAATGTTCGTAGCTAAAGGGTTTGAATCTTTACCTACGAAAAACTTTGCCAGGTAAAGGGTGTTTTGCAATTTTTAAAATATAAAAAATTGGAAGCCTTACTTTTACCTAGCCCTATTTACCTACGAAAATTGTCGTAGCTAAAGGGTGTTCTGAATTTTTCATTCACTTATACCTAGCAAAAGGCCATATTTGCCAATCCATCTTTACCTACGAATATTTTCGTAGGTAAAGGGTATTTTGAAATTTTCATTTATATTGAAAAGCCTACTTTTAGCAATGAAATTGGATTTCGTAGGCAAAAGTCATAGGGTGTTTTGAAATTTTCAAAATACAGAAATCAAAAACCTTACTTTTAGCTACGAAATCTAAGTTGGTAGCTAAAAGCCCTCTATCGTAGTTAAAAGGTGTGCTGAACATATTTACCTACGAACCTATTCGTAGCTAAAGGGTGATTTGAATCATCGCCAAAATCCTTACTTTCACCTAAGCCCACTTTACCTACGAAAATTGTCTTTTCCTAAGCCCACTTACCACTTTACCTATGAAAATTGTCTTTTCCTAAGCCCACTTTACCTACGAAAATTGTCGTAGCTAAAGGGTGTTCTGAATTTTTATTTACCTACGAAAATATTCGTAGCTAAAGGGTGATCTGAATATAATCAAAAAGTTTACTTTTACCTACGACACTATATTTCCTAACGAAAATTGTGTTTCCCTAAGCCCACTTTACCACTTTACCTATGAAAATTGTCTTTTCCTAAGCCCACTTTACCTACGAAAATTATCGTAGCTAAAGGGTGTTCTGAATTCCGTGTTGATTCACGGTCGTTTCGAGGCATTTCGCGGTCAATTCCCTTCACTTCACGATCATTTGCATGCATTTCGCAGTCAATTCGCTTTAAACCATGATTATTCCCATGCATTTCACGGTCGTCTCAAACAATTCCGTGTTGATTCATGGTCGTTTCAAGGCATTTCACGGTCAATTCCCTTCACTTCACGATCATTTGCATGCATTTCGCGGTCAAATCGCTTCAAACCATGATCATTCCCATGCATTTCACGGTCGTCCCAAACAATTCCGTGTTGATTCACGGTCGTTTCGAGGCATTTTGCGGTCAATTCCCTTCACTTCACGGTCAGTTGCATGCATTTCGCGGTCAATTCGCTTCAAACCATGATCATTCCCATGCACTTCACGGTCGTCCCAAACAATTCCGTGTTGATTCACGGTCGTTTCGAGGCATTTCGCGGTCAATTCCTTCACTTTACGGTCATTTGCATGCATTTCGCGGTCAAATCGCTTCAAACCATGATCATTCCCATGCACTTCACGGTCATCCCAAACAATTCCGTGTTGATTCACGGTTGTTTCGAGGCATTTCGCGGTCAATTCCCTTCATTTCACGGTCAGTTCATGCCTCGAAACGACCGTGAATCAATACGGAATAGTTTGGGATGACCGTGAAATGCATGGAATTGTTCGTGAAGTGGAAGGAATTGACGGTGAAATGCATGGAAATGACCACGAACTGATTGAAATTGACCGCAAAGTGAACGAAATGGATTTTCGACCATCGACCTGATGGAATCTTGGAAAATAACTAGGTTAGTTGGCTAAAGTATCTTCTCCTACCCCAAAATCATATAGGGTACATTAAATGACTAATTTTGGTTTAGAAGATATTCTTGTTAAATGAATAGAGAAATAAATGAAAAAATGAGAGAATTTTTTTTTATATGCTTATATATACGTATTTATATAAATATGTATTAGAGAAAATTGTAGGTAGAATAAAGTTCTCCATGTAAAAATAAAAAATAAAAAATAAAAAATAAAAAAATTTGCATAGACTTTTACAAACTACAGTTATGACTATGGCTATAATCTGTAGCTATATCTTCGATACATTTCGAATACACTTCGATTAATCGAAAATTACAGGATTTTTTATGCAAAGTTGCTGGACAGTTTTGGACCCTTTTCGATTAATCGAAAGACATTCGATATTTCGAAGTACATATCGAAAGACCTTCGATGCATGCATAGTAGAAGACATATTGAAAAAGCATTGGCTGCGGTTTATCTCTACGGTTTTAATCCGTAGCCATAGATACCAGGCCTTTTTTTTTTTTTTTTTCCTGTTGTAATCCCCACCACCTTTGTGGGTCCTTTTATGAGGTATGTGTTATATCCAAACCGTCCATCTATTTGGCGAACTCGTACTAACACTTGGGAAAAAAAATAAGATAGATTTAGCTATCAAGTAGACCACACTGTAAAAGGCAGTGAAAGATTGAACGTCTACCATTGAAACCCTTTTAGGGGTCCAGAAGTTTTGGATCATTACAAAATTTGTTTTTCCTCTTCATCCAGCTCTTTGTGACATTATGAATAGATTGGATGGAAAATAAATGTTATGGTGGGCCCTACAAAAGTTTCCACGGTGAAAATCAATTTTCTGCTGCTCTTTGTGGTGTGGTCCAGTTGCTCTTTGGATATGATTTTTTTTTGCTTGGATAATGTTCCGAAATGATCTCGAAATATGGATGAACGTTGTGGATATAATAAATACGTAACTGTGGGGCCCATGTAAATTTGATATCTTTTGAACCGTTCGTACAACTCGGAGTTCGAGGAGTGTCAGCGCTCGTCTTCGAGCACCACCTATCCGCTTGAAGGAACAAGCAGGGGCATTTTCGACCTTTGGCAAGCCATCCGTACAGCTGGGCCGTATTCTCGCAAGCGAAAATAAGATGGGCTTGGTCTCGTAAATAGGGCCATAAATGGGTCGTACAGTCGCAAATTTCCCTTTCGTTTTCATGCTTACTCCACCATATGTTTGCTATTCCCACACGCCTGTACAAGTTACACTAATGTACACGCCTTCACATATATACCAGTGTCGTAGTCGGATGCAATATCCAAGCCATCCATCAGAACTATACCACAATGTAGATACCCTCTGGTCAGGTGGGCCAGAATCAATTAAACAAATGTACGGTTGTGAAAAAATTGACCTTATTTTTCTAACCACTCAATTATTTCTATTATCACGGCACACTGATTGAGTGGACCACTTTACCTTTTGACAGTAGCATTTGCATGAAGTTCCACATGATGGATGGCTTGGATATTGCAGCTGCCTGACAATGATGGGGTATGTGGGGGCGTGTGCATTAGCTGACTTGTACACGCGTGTGGGTTTTTCGAAGGTCCTCCAACAGTATATTATGCTATACATTTTGGAACGTGTTTCCATGGAAGGAGAATTCCTTCCCTCCTAAAACATATCTAGTGAGAGAATCTTAAGCAAGCCCCACCAATTGTGAAAGCAAAGACAAATGAAAGAAGAAAAAGTTAAGAACGTCTAGTTGGTGGGCCCCACCAATTGTAGACTTTTCAAACGTTGATCTTGATGTCGCCTTCCCATGTCAAGATAAATTGCCATGGTCTTCATGGAAGGCAATAGGGCTGTTGGAGTTCGTATAGAAGGGGTGGTGTGTTGGGAAGATGGTGAGAGCTCCTTGTTGTGGGAAGGTTGGATTGAAGAAGGGGACATGGACCCAAGAAGAAGATCAGACACTCATAGCTTACATAGAGAGAAATGGACCTGGCAACTGGCGTGCTCTTCCTAAAAATGCAGGTAAAATGCAGCATCCCATAGTGATACTATAATCTACGTATACACCATACTAGTTAATTCTCTCTGTATTAAAATACCTGGGCTCGTAGCTTCTTGGGAAGGATTGGATTTTAAGTCAGTACAAGTTTGATCATTGCTCCTTTGATCCTAGTCATTCGTGGTGGAGATCTCCGGAATCCCCACATCGTCATGTCAATCAAGCTTTTGATTGGTTTAATTTTGTATATATGACAATTATTATTAATGCAATTTATTTTTTTGAATCCATTTTTGAACTGTTTACAATCGTGATTAGGAAGAAATTATCATTTTCCAATTGAGAGGGCTGTTTCATCTTGGCAGACTTGATCATCCGACTGTCGCAATATTGGTGGATCAAAGTATATATAGGAACGGATTAACAAACCCATCGCAATATGCAAGAGAACACAAAATATAAAATAAAACACACCAGAAATTCAACTTACATTAAGGAAGATCACTCTTTTATTGGGATCACCAATCTCACGACATTCCTCTCTTCATTTAGGTAGCATTCCTCGGTCTCAATCTTGATCTTACACTAGTGAGGGTCCACAGTTCAGTGATCTGAAAAAAAAAGGATGGCTAAAACACTTGTATCCATTTGCTTCATACACTGGGCCCCACTTGAATGTTAAATTACTGATTTCTAAGGTCATAAGATCCAAATGGTGTGGCCTATCCTATGCAAATCTCAGATCTTGAACGTGCTTGCAATTAGTCGGGTGTGAGTGGGCTCAGAAAATTTCTTATTTGCAGTAATGTATTTAATTAATTCATACTTGCAGGCTTATTGAGGTGTGGAAAGAGTTGCAGATTCAGGTGGATGAATTATCTGAAACCAGATGTTAAAAGAGGGAACTATAGCAGGGAAGAGGAAGAAACTATCATCGAATTACATGATTTGCTTGGTAATAGGTATGGATTGACCAACTTTCGATTGTAGGAGCCTTTTTTATTTCAAAAACATGAAAATTAGTCATGATTTTCAGTACGTTTGCAAGCCTTCGGATCAAGACCAGATTCAAGTTTGGATCCAAATTTGCATTCATATCTATACCTGAAATCTGAATTTTGTAATGTTCTTTGTATCATCATCATCTTCGCCTTATACCAATTACTCTGGGTTAGGTAAAGATCCGTTATAAGTAGAATGGAAAAACCCACGTTGTATCAATAGACTGAGATGGCCTCATGCAGGTGGAGAGCATTGCTATTAATATGCATGAATACTTGCCAAAATAGCACAAGTGCATGAGGTCTGAACTTTCCATTTCGTGGACTACACTGTTAACTTGCTGTCCTAAAAATCGGGTTGCTTAATTAGCTCCTCGTTTGTTTACACTGAGGCCAGAAGATCTATCAGTGTGCCGTAATGGGAAGCTCTGATCCCACACCTATGTATTTGATACTCTGGCTCTGTAGGATGCTTGATATGTAGGTGGGTAGAAATGGTATGTCTTAACTGAAATTAAACCGACTAAATTGTAGAACCCACTACCAATAAGTATTAAGTTTTTCGAAACACAATGAAATATAATTTTTTTTTTTTGGAAAATAAGATTCAATCTTAATTAACCTGAGGATTCTCATTTAGATATCAACAAGTTTCTAGAAATCAAAGCTCCAAATAATATTGCTAGAAATACCTTGATCAAGGGTCTGCCTGAATGTTATTTCCTGTACAGTTGGCTTCCGGCATCAATAATATTTCTCCCTTTTCCCAAAAAAAGAAGAACAAAAAATTTCTCCATTTTGCCACAAAAAGAAGGAAAAAAAAAATAAAAAAAATGCCGTCCGTATGTGAAGAATGAAAATGTTGATCCTTCAAGTTAGAAAGTCTCTCCCCTATCTATCCTAAGAGCAGGGAGGATGTCATATGTTAGCACTGGAGTATGGTCTGACTGATGCATGAGAACTTGATGCAGGAATGAACGTAATGAGGATAACTACTCCGAATCCACGGAGCTTCTCTGGACTCCTCACGGAGACTTCTCGAATCCACAAGGAAAGAAAGCAGAAAATAGAAATAAATTCTAATAAATTCGAAATTGATTAATTGATAATTGATAATTGTCTAATGTGTGTCCTTACACCATTAATATAGAAAAAAATAAACTAAAATTCGTAATTACCAAAAATAGCAAAATTCTAACTCTAATAAAAATCCTAATTCTAATAAAACTCTTCTAAGCCCTAATTTCTAAAAATAAAAATTGCAAATAAACTTTCTCTAGAAGAGTCCTAGTATACTAAAAGTTATTTCTAAAAGGAAAGAAAATCTAAAACTCTAAAAATATTAAAAAAATTGGAATTACTAAAAATAGTAAAATTTTTCTAAAAATTCGTTTTTGAGCTGAAGGCACATGTTTTCTGACGCAACGGACTGATGCGACCCACTTTGTGGGTGGGTTCACCTCGGATAGCCCATTTCAGTCAAGATTGATAGGTTGTACGCCCCATAACGATACCCGGATCAAAAGTTATGGTCAATTCACGGTCCATCTTCTTTTAGCTCAACCATGCTGGGAACGTATCTGTGACACGTTCTACATCAAACCCCTTCGCTTGAAAAAAACTCATCCTTAAGTTACGCAAGAGACTTGACACGTAAGTCTGAGATAACTTCTGACGCCGATGTTCATTAACCATTTTTTTGTACTTGGCATTAAGCTCTTGAGCTGACATAGTACATGTACTCATGTTTTCCTTGACTAATATTGATCAGTTCCTTTACATCTGTTTTCAAGATCTTATATTTTTTTTCTGATAATGTGGGCAATTAGGCGGACTTGCTCCTGAGACGGGATCAACGTGATTTTGTATATCTCGTATGGGAGGCAATTTATTAGGGGGTTCATCGAGCACAATCTCCTTGAACTCCTGTAAAATTGGCTTCAAATCTTCTGGGATATTCACAGGCTCCATATATTCTTTTTTTTTTTCAACTAATGGATATATATGTCTTATTTCCTCAGATTGTTTGACAAAAGCCTGTTTAGTTGTGAGAGACTGTTCCTTAACTTTAGAAGTCTTGGGTTGGTTCTCCCTTCCCATAGGGCCAAGGATAATCTTTTTACCATTTTTAATAAAGATAAATAGGTTCTCCCGATCCCTATGTGTAGTATTAATATTATTTTGCCAGGGTTGACCAAGTAACATATGGCAAGCTTCCATGTCGACCATGTCACACATTACTTCATCCTTATAATATTTACCAATGGAAAAAGATATACGACATCGTTCAGTTACTTTTGTTTTTTTGACCTCCTTAATCCATCCAATCATGTATGGAGATAGGTGTCTTTCTGTTTTCAGTTGTAGCTTTTCCACTATTATTTTCAACACGAAATTCTCATCGCTCCTGACATCGATGATCACATTGCAGATTTTTTGGTATGCAGTGCACCTTGTTCGAAAGATATTGTCTCGCTGTAATTTTATTTCTACCTTTGGCATGTATAACGGCTTCCTCATAATTGGAGTGGTGACCTGTGATTTACCATCATCTGATGGTGCTTTGTAGAAATTGAGATTGTGTCGTACAATAGTCATAGGCGATTGAGCATCACTTTGAGCTCGGGGCGGAATTAGCCCATCCGCAATGTGCTTGAGGGTTGCTTGCAGCCCTTGCATGATCAACTGACTCTCCCGGTGGAAAGCTTTCATTCTTTCCAAAAGATAACGAATCCCTATATCACCGTCCACAGGATTTTGATTCATACCTTCATTGTTTGACATCGGCCCGAGGGGAATCCTCGCTCAGATACCAATTGACGCAGGGATAAACGTGATGAGGATAACTACTCCGAATCCACGGAGCTTCTCTGGACTCCTCACAGAGACTTCTCGAATCCACGAGGAAAGAAAACAGAAAATAGAAATAAATTCTAATAAATTTGAAATTGATTAATTAATAATTGATAATTGTCTAATGTGTGTCCTTACACCATTAATATAGAAAAAAATAAACTAAAATTCGTAATTACCAAAAATAGCAAAATTCTAACTCTAATAAAAATCCTAATTCTAATAAAACTCTTCTAAGGCCTAATTTCTAAAAATAAAAATTGCAAATAAACTTTCTCTAGAAGAGTCTTAGTATAACTAAAAGTTATTTCTAAAAGGAAAGAAAATCTAAAACTCTAAAAATATTAAAAAAACCGGAATTACTAAAAATAGTAAATTTTTTCTAAAAATTCGTTTTTGAGCTGAAAGTGCACATTTTCTGACGAAACGGACAGATGCGACCCACTTTGTGGGTCGGTTCACCTCGGATGGCCCATTTTAGTTAAGATTGATAGGTTGTACGCCCCATAACGATACCCGGATCAAAAGTTATGTTCAATTCACGGTCCATCTTCTTTTGGCTCAACCATGCTAGGAACGTATCTGTGACACGTTCTACATCAGAACTGTATTACTGAGCTGGTGCACAAGAGTAGTTCACTCCAACCAATAATTGCTTCATCCATTGTTAGGCCTAGGGCCGAAAATCAGGCTAACTCATGATTTAGGCGGGCCACACCAAAGGAAACAGTTGGGGGATAGACACGTTATTGTTTTTTTTTAAAATTTTTAAAATTTTTAAATTTTTATTTTTTTGCAGGGCTCGCTTTACTGATAATGTAAAATCGACACAATCAATTGATGCCATATAAAAATTTAGGCTCATCCATGATTTAGGTGGGCCACACCAGGGGAAAATAAGTTTGAAGGGTGGTCGTCCCTGTACATTGTGTCCAATCCTGTGTTCCAACGGATTGAGTCGACCTAGTCTAGGTATTTTTGACCTTTCAGTTTATAGACTTGAATCTTTCCTGTCACTATAAGTGTCCAACGGATTCAACACTAGGAGCCTATTTTCATGGCATTGTCACTCTTATGTGGGTAGGGAACAAGCGCACTGATTCGTCATTGATCTTGTTGGTGGACACCTTCCATTTCGTCTCGTCATCAATCTCCCCATACAAGATAACCAAAATAAGAATACTACAGATTTGTCTTATTCCCAATAAGTGGTAATGGCCAACAAGGTATTGAGATCCACGGCACAGTTCTTTCTTGGCCAATGTCCATTGTGTTCAATCTTAATGTCCAACCTATTTCCATAACATGTTTTTGATGTTCCACACACATTAATGAGACTAATAAGTGAATACATGAATGTATAGACAGTAATATTATTTTAATGATACATTTAAAATGGGCCACACCAGGGGAAAAAGAAGAAGAATGAATGTATCATTAACAAGAAACGTATAGAGAGTATAAAAATTGGCTTTAAAGGGCACAACCCCAACACTAAGTTGTTGTCACAAATGAGATTGGTTGAATGATCCTAACCCCTCATAAGTGGACACTTATTTCTTGAAATAAGACCATTGGTTATTTTTCATTTTTAACCAGATCACTGAATAAGAGTAATATTATTTTAATGATATACATTTAAACCAGAACCCATAATCTGGATTATTAGTTTAAATTACTTGTATGAAAATATAGCCACCTGAAATATAAGCCCATGCCACTTTTCATGTGGGTCACACCTGGTCTAGAATAGTAATGGAATTTGGAAAAAATGCTGAGCAACTGTCTATAATATTCAACATAAACATGAGGCCTACTGGACAAGTGAACCATCTTTGCTTTCGGCCCAAAACAAGTTTGAGGTGGTCCCCATCTGATGGAGGGGCACGACCTGCACAGACAAGCCACAAATCACCTCATTAATATAGCCTGTCCAAATCACCTCATACTCGATCTCCTGCTTCCTTCAACAGATTTAACCCTTAGAAGATTGCGTATTACGTTCAAGTTCTTCCACTCCAAACAGTTACATAAATGTTATCTAATGCTCTTCGCTTGTTTATAGATGGTCTACGATCGCGGCAAGATTACCAGGTAGAACGGACAATGAAATTAAAAACGTTTGGTATACTCACCTGAAAAGGCGGCAGAAACAAAATCCAACGATGAAAGAAACCAGCCGGCCTGCCGTGGAAATATCCAAATGTAACGCCGGAGCATCAAAGGAAGAGTCACGGTCTGTTCCCTCACCCTTGAATGTTCCAACCATCACAGGATCAGAAAATTCCAGCTACATTCACATGTGTGGCCAACAGTCTTGCGGCAATTCATCTCCCTTAAGCAGCAATTCCTTGAATTGCAACAAGATTATCATGGAAAATTATATTGAATTGTCTGCGACGGTCGAACCATTGCTTCAATTGCAGTTCTCTCCCGTTCTGAATGGAGATTCCGAGTGTCCAAGTGATCCCTACCACCACGACAGTCTCAGAAGTTTTTGGTTAAATCTGTTGAAGGAAGCGGGAGAGTATGGAGAGGATCGGACGATCTGGTCGCAATTATGAGCCGTTTGGCTGGTTGGTGGTAGTTTTGTGGCGGAAAAATGATTTGAATGTTTTGTATTATATCACGTTTGTATTTGATTGGGAAAACGTTACAGTGCTACTGATCACCGCATGGGAACACTATCTATCAATCTGGGATGTCCATTACGTCCAGCACACATTTCAGAGGAAATCACAATGATGGGATGGGATGATCCCAACCATCCAATCAACAGGTTATAAAATGGATGGTCTTATCATCTATATAGAAACGGACTCAAACGACAAACTAGACCGTCTGTTTGTTGGGGCAAATCATAGATTGGTTGTGGTTCTAAGGACTGTCTGTCATACATTGAGTGGGACACTGAATATCAAGAAACAGACGAGGGTGTGATCCACCCAATTGAGTTGATGGACCTGATTTTCATATCAGGGGATCATCATGTGGGGTCCATCTTATGTACGGATAAGATATTCTACGTGTGGTAAAAGAATGGCTGCATTATCACTTGTGATACAGCCACATTATATGATCATTCTCATTTTTCCCTTCTATTTCGTCTTCGGGCTGATCCAGTGCCTCTGGGGGAACTGAAGTTACTACGCCTTTATATCATGCTTAGATCACATTGCATATATGAGCCAGGATCTGGACTGTACACTTCTCTCGTGCACCAGGGGATTGATGGTTAACCAAAAATTGTCTGCTCTGAGGATTCTGAGCGACTAATCTAGAAGGTGCGATTGGACACTAAGAAATCACGGCTAACATCTAATGAGAAACGATCGCAATGAGTAAATCATATGATAGTTCTAATAGGGAATTTTAAGTTAGTGGGCAACCAGCGGAAGACCCCACAGGATGAACGGTCATGATCTGAACGATCTATGCCACGTTTATGCGCGACAGCTAGTGTTCCGCTGGAAACACCGGATCAGCTCTCCCTTGACACACGCTTTGTTGACCGTCTGATCGTCAGACTTCACCAAATCACACCTAACACAGCATACACGGTGCGGATTAGGTGAGGCAGGGTAACAGCTTAGTCGGTCAAGCCCTGATCATGGGACCCACCTCGATGTGATGTATGTGTTGTATATCCGTGCTGTCCATCCATTTTGACAGATCATTTTAGGCCATGGTCTTAAAAAATGAGGCAGATCCAAATCTCAGGTTAACCACATAGTAAGGGTTGAATTACCACCATTAAAAATTTCTTGTGGGCCCACGAATTTTGGATCAAGCTGTTATTTGTTTTTTTTTTTTTTTTTTTTTCATCCTAGCCCGTGGGACATTACCAACAGGTTGGATGGCAAATAAATATTACACTGGGTCGTAGAAAGTCTTCAATTGTGGGCATTCAATCACCACGGTCTAGAGTAGAGTAGGATTGAACCTCGTTGGTCAACCTTTTTTTCGTAATCTTATTAGTCAAACTTGTGTAGTCGTTAAGCCAGGATTAAACACGCGATTTCAATGGGTTTGAAAAAGAAATCCAGAAAAGTAAAGAAAGGAAAAGAAATGAAAAACACAAACTAATTGTTAAACTACAACTATCAACTACTTCGTATAAGAATTTCCATAGAATGATGAATCTCTAGAATTCCTATATTCATGTGAGATGATGGTATGGTAATATATATTTGATTAGAGAGCCAATGGACTTTTGGAATCTAGGTGATAGAGCTCACTAAGTAATTTATGTATAACATGTGAATTACAATTTGATGTTTACTAGCTTGGTTCAATGACAGATATGAACCGTTGCAAAAAGGCTTGCTTTTTAAACATCGATTGAATGTTTTACTTTTTCTTATTTTCCCAACAGTTTTCAAGGTTTTTTTTTTTTTTTTCTCCTTTAAAAAAGAGTCTGATAACAGGTCAGATATGCCTTGTACCATAGTGTTTTTGGGCCCAGCCAATACAGCTACGGATACCATTATTGAAACCTTGTGTGTGATTGTCAGTTTCTCATTGTTAAAAAGATCAAGAAGCAAGATTATCTAAATAAGAAATAGACAGTTGAAGTCGTAAGTGACAATATTCATTGTTGTCTTAACTGTTAATGGAAATTTGAATTTTCGTATTTGCAGAACTGCTGGACTGACTTCGTTCCCAGATTACTTGGTGTTGCATATGCGGAAGTTTGTGATGGAGGCAGGCTGGGTGCCAAAAAAGCTTGGTATCTTTCTTGTTGCCTAGCTTATCCTTTTTGCTGGGTTTTTTTTTTTTTTTTGCTGTTATCTTCTTCTTGACATGCAGGATTGTGGAAATTACTGTATTGGGTCTCGTTATTTGGGAAATATTAATAATGTTGTATACGCTATGCTTTTTCAGATGTTTATATCGATGTCCCAGATATCATAGATATTAGTCACATGCGCAGCAAGGGTTTGCAGCCAGGGGAAGAGCTACTACCAGAAGCATGTCAGTGACACTGACGAGGCCGCTCTTAACTTGCCCATTGAGTTTAGCACATGTAAAAGTTTGTACATCCTAGGGTCCTGCTGAGACTGCTAGTTCAAGTAGGATTCTCAATTCTACTCCGCAACTTGCCCAATGTGGCCCCATGTGGCCAGATCTGGGCTGTTCATCTGGCGGACCCCACTGTATGTGTGGTATTCTGAAAATCAGCTGGCTGGTTGGATCATCACGTGGGCTGTACATGTACCTCGAATGTGGACCATTCTTTCTTTTCTATTTCTAGCTGTCAAAATTTTTCATATGCTTGTGTCCACCTGAAGAACGGACCGGCCTGATTCTTGGGCCACAACATGTACACTTGGGTTCACTGGATCTTGCACACAAGTCCCTCATTGGCAGTATGGCTTCTTCAGGGAAGTTGGATTGAGAATCCTGCTCTACTAAGCTGCCCCCAAAATTCTCTTCTAAGATGCTCTTCTTTAACTTGAGGAATGGTATCTGATATGAGTGCTACTAAAGTTTGTGATTACCATGGTGCAGTTGCTGGTGGTGATAAGAGTGAAGCAGCGAAACCTGCAGCCAATGAGGAAATCGTATCCCAACTTTTAAGCATGGGATTTAATTATCTTCATTGTCAAAAGCCAGCCATTAGCACCTCAAACGTTGGGGTAGAGGAGGCCATGAATTGGCTGCTGTCTCACCTTGATGATCCAGGTCTGTCATTTATCTGTGTAATATGTGCGTTGATGCTATATTTGAATTGACATGATTCAGGCTTCCAGGAGAGATGAAAAGCTTAAAGAGGCATTGTTGAGTCCTGAGCCTCAGCGAGCATACAGTTTGCAGAGGCCCAGTGCCCATGGTTTGATGATCCAGGTCGTCAGTCTACTCGTATCCAGCATGGACAGGGATGGTACAAAAAATCTCCCAGATGTGGTGGCCTACAAATAGACTATTAGGAACACAACACAACGATAGTCTGTATGTTCAATGAAGGAAGGGCAAAGATTGAAGGATGGGAATGAATATTTCCAACGTGGGATTTTATTGTTGCATCCCGTGGTTTCATGGCAGAGCCCATAAGATCAACAGTTTGTATCTCTGAGCCATGGTTCCATATCTATGGAATTTCCTCAGCGGATTGTCCAGTTGCCAGGTCTCAGGTGCCATTCATTCCTTGATACCTAAATAGGATCACATAGGGCTTATTAATTACTCATTTTGTGGAACCTCTTTGCAGATATAAATGATCCTATTTCTCAAGAGATGCAGGGTGCGGAAGTTCTGATGTCCTTTGTTGATGAAGAAAGTGTCAATACTTTGATTTCATTTGGATTTCAAGAAGAGGTTGCCTGAAAAGCATTGAAGGCCTCGGTAAGACCGTCGATTTTACAATATGACGTTTCGAGATTGTCAGATTGTATTTGGTCGTGTTGTTGGATGATTGGTATAAAGTAAAAAACTTGGCATATGTAAACTTTTCTAAGCTGCAGTATCCAATACTCGCAGAGCCCATGGTTAGTGATCTGAATCATTGATCTGTTGGGTCCTGCCATTGCTGAGGATGCCCTTAGAATCCCCCAGCATTCCAAATCTTAACCCTTCAAAGTTCAATTAGTGGCCTGCAAGGCTAGAACAAGGTGGTTTAGGAAAAAAAGGAAAAAGAAAAAAGAGGGAAGCCAATGCTCCACATTAAATTTATGATCTTCAATCCAGTTTTGGGAGATTTTTTGAGATATCGCCAGTAGAGTGTGACTCACCAGGTGTGTGGAATGGATCATTAAATCATGGGCCTGACATATATGGAACTTGTTAATTAAAAAGGCTGTGATACTAAGATGGCACATATTTTTGTCTTGCTCTGGTTAAAATGGCTACACTAGTCTAATCTGCAGTCCTTTTCCATCTGCCCTTATATCTTCAAGATCTTCTACATTCTGGTGTCCTTTTCCCAGACAAAATAAATCCAGGCATGCTTTTTAGTTTCCATTTCTTAAAAGGGTGCTGGAAAGAAAATAATTAGTGATTTGTTTGGTTAATCATTTTTCACAGGGTGGAGATATAGAGAAAGCTACGGATTGGATATTTAGCCACCCAGATGCTTGCAGCTCAGTGGATATGGATGCTACAACAAGCAGTGAACAGAGTTCCATTGATCCAGAACTGCCTGATGGGGGAGGAAGTTAGTTTCTTTGAGCCCCTTTTCTTTTCTTTTCTTTTTCTTCTGCATGCACTTTAAAAGAATCGATGCTAGATATGTCTTTAAATTTTAATTAATTCAAAACTTCCTTTCCAAGCTATGAAGATTTCACACAGTAGCTATTTGTAGTTAGAGATTCTTTGCCTTGAATAGTCTAGGCTTTCGTGTTTGTTAGTTGATCTAAAGTGAAGCAGCAACTGTTTTAACAGTGAACATTGAAGATGAATGCTCAGGAAAATGGCAATTTATTTAAGCAGCTTCCTGGCTGCGTGATGCAGGACACGTGATCTAGACTAAATATGATGCAAAGAAATTATAAACGAATTAAAGAGCAGTTCAAAACATAAAATATACTATCCTACCACAAATCTAAGAAATCAAATAAACAATAAAATTCAGATTTCAGGCTAAATCACAATCCCGCAATAAACTACAGCATATAAAACATGAATTTCAAAGGATCAATGGAAGGCAGAACTTCCATAGCATAGGCCTGGGCCTAATTCAAAGGGGCTGATTCGGTCATTCTAGGGTTAAGGATACGACTATCTAGGGTTAGGGTTTGAGTATGTAAGGTTAGGATTTGAAATGAATTAAGGCTTTGAAAGGATTTGAGAATTTAGGATTTTATAAGGAATAAGGGATTAGGGTTTCATAGGTAATTAGAGATTAAGGCTTGGGAAAAATTTAAAACTAGGGTTTATAGGTGAATATAAATTAGGGTTTTATGCTAGGAAGAAGGATCGAAGAAAGGAAAGAAAAAAAGAGGAGAGAAGGTGGCTGACCATTCGGTTGCATGGCCATGTCCGTACAGACATATGGACTGACTTGTACGAAAGGCAGTTCGTACATGTGGGGCTTGACGGAGATGGGGTGGGTTGGGTTTTGGTGGAGAGAGGGATAAGAGAAGATCAGTTTCAAGTAGTGGGTTGAGGTTTACAAGAAAGGAATAAAGATATTTATGTTTGGAGAAGAAAAGAAGGATTTTGATAAGAAGAGAGAAGAGAGAAATATCTTATCAAAGAAAAATAAGAGAGGAAAGATTGAGCTTCAAACTTTGGCATCACACCATTAATCTCCATTCACAAGAGAATCCATTCACAGGAAGAGAAAGCTTCAAGGGAAGCAAAGAGTGGCTGTTCTCCCCTCCCCCCCCTTTATAGTCTCAGATAATGTGTTTTTACTCAGTTGCCCCTACTTAGTGTTAAATGTCTAAAATACTCTTTAAATGAGATTGTTATAACATCAGGTGGGACCTCATGTGTTTCAGTTTATTATTATTGCTATTTTTGGGTGCGATCATATACCAATGCTGATGTGTTTCACGTGTTCTGCAGGATACAAGCTTATGGCAATAGTGAGTCACATGGGCACTTCTACCCAATGCGGTTACTATGTCGCACATGTGTACAAAGATGGGAGATGGGTCATCTTCAATGACAACAAGGTTGGGGCATCCATCGACCCTCCTAAGGACATGGGCTACTTGTACTTTTTTGAGAGAATGGATGGTTAAAGAGTACAGAAGTGATTGCTCGATGCTGAAAGCTCATAGGAATCCCGGTTATTGTTGATTGAAGAATGGCTGCAATTTGTTTTTATCAGCCACAGGGATGCTCTGTTGGTTTTCAAGTGCTCTGGTTCACATCAACAATGACTTTTGATACACCCGCTCCTTAGTGGGAATAAAACAGAATTCCTTTTCATCTCTCGCTCGTCTGCTTCTTAATTGTAGTTGTGTTTGGACGTCCCTGGAAACGCAGGTTGGTGGGGTCATTTTCAACCCAAATTCGATTTGTTTTCAGGTAGGAGCTGAAATGGCATTTGATATTGGTTTTGTGGCTTTGAAGGCAGAGAATCAGCTCTCGAATGTCTGGATTGGGTACGTGGAACACCAGGCCCCAACAATAACGGACAGTCATTCTACTGTGTGTAGACACCATGTTTCCTGCTATGGTTACTTGGATATCTGTATGTGCCAAATTGGCATGTGTTCATTAGGCTTTCCGACTGCTAGGCATGTCCAGTAATCAGGTGGTCCGCACACAAGTTGAATGTTTAATCCTCTTTTTTTTTTTTTGGATGGCCCAAGCCTGACTTTTGGGCCTATTTATGTTAGTGGTCCACTTGATCGGCGATGTGGACAGGGCATGCTGCCTTGTTTGCATGTTTTGGGAAATATGATTCAAATCCTATTCTTTGTTGAGTATGGATTTGAGACTAGGACGAGTGTTACTAGGTCTCTAATTGTCCTAGAAGACTCTTTTAGTTAATCGGGTGTGATCTGGTTCGATACCACAAGTTGCCTGGTTGAGTCATGCCCGAATTGGCTGAGCCAGGCCAATTCACCTCCGATTCAAGCAGTTTCTGACTTGAGGCTGGATGAGTTAGTCCGAGTGGCCAAGTCTTCTTGAGAATGCTGGTTAGTGATTATCCATCGTGATTCATACACATGATTTACAATGGCAGGGTTACATCCGAGTTAGCTGCAGATAGGCCCAGCTGGTAAGACCTTGTTTGCTCAAACTGGGGCTGGCCCTTCCAGCATGTTGTGAAGTCTCGTGAACGTTCCAAGGATGCAATTAAAGATGGCCATCTCCTCCTTTGTACACGTTTGGAAATCTTGGACCATGCATTTGGTGGAGGTACTGATGGTAGTCCATGTACTTGCCGAGGCAGAGCGTGCTGTATCCACTCCTATTCTGACTCAGAGCCCAGCCTACGCTCTGTATCCAGTCCCATTCTGGCACGAGCCGAGCCTGTAGTCCTTTTAAAGGTCTGTTGGGCTGTCCTGTATAATTACTGTGAGATATTTAAGTATTCAAACCAGGTCTAACTCTTTTTCAGTTCCTGGGTCATGGCATGGCACTGCTTCATATGCAGCCTAAGTGAGAGTGGCTGTTGGGAGCCTTGCACAAAACCTTAGGATCTAGCCTCCCGAAACAAACCTGAATTATGGAATAATAATGCAATGAACTAAATCAAAACATAAACCACACCACACCAGAGATTTTTACGTGGAAAACCATCAAAGAGGTAAAAACCACGAGATCTCATCCAGATCAACAATTCACTATAAAGCAGAACGTTACAACCGATCAGAAGCACACTACTTAAATCAAACCTTCTTCACTTACGCAGAAGTTGATAAACAATAAGAGAAACAAAGAAGACAGAGAGATCTCACCGATTACGAGGACGTGGAAGCCTGAGATATGGTAGATCACCTCTACGAGTATAGCCTCCCTTTCACAAGCTTCCCCCCTCTCTCTCTCTCTCTCTCTTTCACTACAAGAAATAAGATTTTTACCAACGATTTTTTTTTTCGTAGGTTAAAAAGACTTTTACCGACGAAATTTTAATTTCGTAGGGAAAAGTTTACTTTTATAGACGAAAATTGTAATTTCGTAGGTAAAAGTAAACTTTTACCAACGTAAATTTTCGTTGGTAATGGTTATTTTTATTTTTTGAAAAAAAAATTTCGAAAAATTTACTTTTACCAACGAAATGTGATGTTCGTAGGTGAAAGTGTTTTTCCCGACGGACATGAACCGTCGGCAAAAATCTGGTACGATGAAATTACCGACTAAATATATCTTCGTTGGTTAGTCTTTTTCCCGACGGACGTGACATGTCGGCACAAATCTGGTACAATGGTAGTTCTGATGAAATATAGTTTGTTGGTATGTGTTTTTACCGACGGACATCAACCGTCGGCAAAAATCCGATAAAGCGTTTTGGCCGACGAAAACCACTAGTTGTCGCTAAGTGCTTTCCCCGACGGACTCCAAGCGTCGGAACAATTCTGGTTGGATGTCAACACCGACAAACGTGATCGTCATTGGTAAAATTGTTTTTCCCGGCGGACATCAACCGTCGGCATAAATCCCATACAATGTTATTGTGGACGAAACTAGTTTTCGTCAGTAATATTGCTTTTCACTGACGAATTAAAACTATTGGGACTAGGTTCTCGCCAATGACTAAAGATGCCCTCCACGGCTGAAAGCATGACCGTTTTGCCGACGAGCTAAAACCGTCGGAAAATAGTCATGAATGGATGTTAATTTTGCCGACGAACATAAACCGTCGGAAAAAGTTCCCTGCCAAGGCACTCAGTCTTTCCGACGAACTAAAACCGTCGTGAAAAGGTTCCCGCCCTTGGGCCATGAATGAAAGCTTGATAGTTTTTCCGACGAATTAAAACCGTCGGGAAAAGGTTCCCAACACGTACCAAATACTCCCACCGCGACCGAAAACACTTTGACGGAAAAGTGTTTTTACCGATGATTAATTTCTTAGGTAAAAATGAAAATTAAATTTTTTTCCAATGGCAGGTAATCGTCGCTAATATTTTTACCGACGAACAGAAGGCGTCAGTAATAATCCTCTGTTTTTCTGTGTATGTGTGTGTGTGTGTGTATATATATATATATATATAGTTTTTATATCATATGAGTGGATATATTTTTATTTTTTATAATTAAAAAGTAATATTTAAATGATTGGTATTGTCACATGAAAAAGAATATTAAGAAGTTTAAAATTTTTAACAATGTTTGAGAAAAATTTTGAAAATAAAATGATGCTTTTGATGAAAAAAATCGGCATTTTGAAATTATTGAGAAAAAATTTAAAATATGAGAAAATATTTTGAAATTTTGAAAATAAAAATTCAGAATTTGTATTTAATTTTTTTAAAGAAATAATTTATAATAAAAATGTTATTTTGTTAAAATGTTTTCAAAAATATACATGTTGAAAAAGAATGTTATTTTTAAATGGAAACTGAAATTTATGTTTGAAAAAAAATTTACTAAATTATTAGGCA
Source organism: Magnolia sinica (assembly GCF_029962835.1). NCBI lineage: Eukaryota > Viridiplantae > Streptophyta > Magnoliopsida > Magnoliales > Magnoliaceae > Magnolia > Magnolia sinica. The sequence goes on along the minus strand of NC_080573.1, from coordinate 3,994,828 downwards.
CATCCACTAATTGTTCCTTTAACCGTTTTTCGACAATCTAATCAATCCAAATTGAAGAGTAAATAACTTCAGATGTTTAAATCAAATTTCACTAAAATTGTTGATCAATCTTGTATGCCTAATATCTTTTTCATATGTAACCTGATCGGGACGAGTAACTAGTGAAATTGAGTATTGATCAGAAAAACAGAGTGAATGGACTAGACACGTAAAATGGGGAAAATATTTCGGTCAAAATTGTGACCCAACTTTATTGACCTCGTGAGAACCCAAGTGTTGATGTTAGTAAGTTTTGTGGGCCCCATCATAATGTGTGTCGAACATCAACACTGTGAATTTAATGTGTCCCCTTCAGGTTGTGAGATATGTAAAAAATCATCCGTATACGAAACTCATGTGGGCTATGCCATCTAAAACCATGTGAAGAGATCATAAAAAATATAAAAGAACTTGGTGGGGCCCACGTGAGTTTTGGATGCGGTTGAAACTTGGTCTGACCCCTCATCCAAGTGGGACACACATGATGAGTGGGTTGGATATCTGAATCACATTTAGGCAAACCCAATATATGATTATGAAAGGAAACCCCTCTCCACTCCATTTAGGTGATTTACTAATTACCCTGAGTAAAGTCTGTGGGGTCTACCATTAATTATTTATTTTATCCACTCCGTTCATTCATGTTAACAGATGATTTGGGGTCTAAAGAACAAAAAGGAAGCATTTCCAAAGCTCAAGTGGACCACACCACAAGAAATAGTGTGATTGAACCTCTACCATTAAAAAATTCTTGGAGGCCATAGGAGTTTTGGATCAAGCTGATGTTTATGTTCTTTTCATCCATATATTTTTGATATTATGAACAGGTTGGATGACAAATAAACATTACTGTGGGCCCAAAGAAGGTATCAATGGTGGAAATCATTATTTCACATTGTTTCGTGTGGCATGGTCCACTTGAGTTTTGGATTTACCGAAAATTTGGGATCAACCCACACCGTTCATCCATTTTTCGAGATCATTTTAGAGAATTATCCAAAAAATGAATCATATCCAAAGATTAAATGAACCGCACCACAAATAAGGGGATCGGATTGGCTACTTCCCCTAACACTAGCCAATGGCTAGTGGTTGGTGCTATGTGGGCCCCATCATGATGTATGTGTTTAATCCATGCCGTTCATCTATTTTTAAAGATCATCTTATGGCATGAGACCAAAAATGAGGTATATCCCAATCTGAAATGGACCACATTACAGGAAACAGTGTTGAATGAGCATAAACTATTAAAAACATTTCGGGGGCCATAAAAGTTATGGATCGAGATGATTTTTGTTTTCCCCCTTCATCTAGGCCTGTATGACCTAATAAACAGATTGGATGCCAAATAAACGGTACAGTGGGCCTCACGAGGATTTTAATGATGGATATTCAATCGCTATTGTTTTCATGTGGTGTGGTCCACCTGATATTTATATACCTCTCATTTTTGGGGCCCACCATGATGTATGTTTTATATCCACACCTTCCATCCATTTGGAGAGATCATTTTAGGGCAATATCCAAAGAACGAGTTAAATCCAAAGCTCTAGTGGACCCCAACATAAAAAACAGTGGGACAGTGACACCCACCATTAAAAACTTCTAAAGGCAACAAAAGTTTTATATGAAGATGATATTTGTGTTTTCTCATATTTCATGTATTTTTTAACTTTTGAACAAGTTGGATTTCAAATAAACATTACGATGGGCCTTAAGATAGTTTCAATGGTGGAAGTCACTATTCCCGATGTTTTCTATGGTGGGGTCCACTACAGATTTTTATCTGCCTCATTCTTTGGCTCATGACTTAAAATGATATCTCAAAATGGATGGACGGTGTGGATATAACAAATACACCATAGTGGGGCACCCTACAAAACTTAGTGACGTCACTGACTGTAGGGCATCCAAGAGACGCCCTATGTCAGCGACGGAAATGGATTGGCCACTCCCCCTCCCACTAGCAATTGGCTGGTGGTCGGTGCTCTATGGGCCCCACCATGATTTATGTATTTCATCCATTTCGTCCATCTATTTTTATAGATCATTTTATGGTATGAAAGAAAAAATGAGGTATATCTCAATCTCAAGTGGCCCACGTTACAGGAAACAGTGTTGAATGAACGTTGAACATTAAAAATGTTTTGGGGGCCATAAAAGTTTTGGATCAAGCCGATATTTATTTTTTCCCTTCATCTAGGTCTATACGACCTAATTAACATATTGGATGTCAAATAGACAGTACAGTGGGCCTTAAGAGGATTTTAATGGTGGATATCCAATCATTAATTTTTTCCTCTGGTGTGGTCCACCTAAGATTTGTATCCCTATAATTTTTTGTATAAAGCGCTAAAATTCTCTGTAAAAATGGATGAACGGAATGGATGAAACACATACATCATGGTGGGGCCCACTGAGCACCGACCACCAGCCACGGGGCTGGTGTTAGGGAGAGTAACCAATCCGTCTCGGATCCTACGAAAGCCTTTTGTAGGAAGTTCCGGCGCAAGGATTCTAGGTGGGGCCTGTTGCGATGTTTGTGAGAAATCAAAGCCGTCCATCCATTTTTTGACCTCATTTTAAGATATTTTACCAAAAATGAGTAGGATCCAAAACTCAAGTGGGCTATAGGAGATGAAACAGTGGGGAAAGGAATGCCTGCCGTTAAAACCTTTGTAGGCTCTACCTTGCTATTTATATGCCATCTAAACCATTTATAAGGTCATTTTCACTTATATAAAGTGAAAAAACCAAAAAAATTATATCGTCAAAAACTTTTATGGACATATAAATATTTCAACGGTGGTCACTAAATCTCCACTGTTTCCTCTCGTGTTGCCCATTTGAGTTTTTGATCCTCCTCAATTTTGGTCCCTTGTCATAAAATGAGCTTAAAAAATGGATAGAGGGGTTAGATTTCACACAAGCAACTAAGTAGGACCCATGCAGAATCTTGCGCAGAACTTCCTGCGAAAGTCTTTCGCAGGAAATCCGCGTCCGTCCGTCTCCGTCAGCGACTCCTCGCATTCTCTCTCTCTCTCTCTCTATATCTCTTGGTCCTATCTCTCTCGCACATCGTCTATCTCTCTCTCTATATCTCTCGGTCCTATCTCTCTCACGCATCCTCTATCTCTCTCTGTCTCTCTCGGCCCTCTCTCTCTCACGTATCCTCTCCCTCTGTCTCTCTGTATCTCTCTTCCTCTCTCTCGGAACTCTCTCGGGCAGACTGTTGCCGAACGCCCTACCCACGCCATGAGGGGTAGGGATTTGGGGACTGTGAGGTGTCTCTCTCTCTCTCTCAATCTTTCTCAATCTCAATACCGATTTAGGGATTTGGGGATTTAGGGATTTCGAAAATTAGTTAGGGTCAGAGGCCAGAAAATTGGATCACTCAAATGCCATTCTAAATTAGAAACTGATCCACTACAGCCTGTTGCATGCTTGCTTAGAGAATGTAGACCATCTTTCCCTAAGTGTCTCTTGTGAAGGGCATACAAGCCATATAAACAAATGGGCCCACCATGAAGATCAGTACGCTGAGACAGAACATTGACATCCATGGATTTCAATGGTGCAGTCTGCCTGATGAGTGGATGAGCCTGGTTTTTACACCAGGTGATCTTTCATTGTGGGCCCTGCTGTTTACATGGATGGCATGTTCTGTGTCAGTGGGAATGGCGAGACTGCAAGCTAAGTTAACATACATTCGTTGTAGGTGATCAATTCTCTTCTTAACTTTCCCTATTTTCCTTACATGTTGTTCTAGATAGAAAGAAATATTACTCAAAATCAAGATACAATAGAAAATTGAAGCAGATTTTAATACATTATGTCATATAAGAAGCTAAATGTTCCATGCAACCAATTCATTCATATAAGAAAAAGAGCTATGCTATCCGTATGTGCAACGCCCTGAAAATCGGGGGTCGAGTAAAAGTCCAACTCCCGAGTTCCAACGCATCACTTATGCAACATATTTAATGATGATTAAATATTATCTGTATTAGTGCATAAACATGAATAAGATTAAGCCAAAACTACAAAACATAATCCAGGGACAGTTGTAATACGCAAGCGGAAGACTGAAACGAATATATATAAGTTTACAAATCAGTATAAGTCCCCAAAGTATGTGTGCATTGCCAAGTCAAAAATTACATGTATTGTTTCAAAATGTAAAATATCAAAAATGTAACAGTCCACTACAAGTATAACCCTGAAGTCTCCACCGATCAGAGCGGTCTATGTGAACCCGCTTGAATAGTGCATATATGAGAATGCCTCCTCATCATCCTCAAAGTCCGGCTCCACCTCGCAGGCTACGCCATCATCTGAACCTATAACAGGGTTTGGTTGGTGTTTAAAACACCATCCCGTAACGTGGGAGTGAGTGATCAACTCAGTGGAACAATAAAGCAAAGGTTAACATGTTATCAATTCAGTCAAATAGTAATGATAAAGCAATACAATCGAACATCCCTATATACTCTGATTAATGCAGGATGATATGAATAAATGATGTATGCTCTCGCCTGTACTCCCTCAACGATCTTCATCTAACGGTCGCGCATGTCAGTCACTTCCTCGTGCTCTCTACACATCGCCAAATGACACATGCAATGTGGTGCATGGGCGTGATTACCAAGTTCTTATTAGTCCTTTTCATATAGCAGGATTGGAAAGCTAAGGTACATCCCTTATATCAATTCCCAAACGATGATCCATTCTAGGGTCGTCAGTCCTAGTAAGTCTCATACGATGTTACGGTTCTAGGTCGCTGCAAAGGGCTCGTCACCTGATCAGTGCAGGCCTATTTGTACTCTTATTGCTACGGAAAGGCTCGTCGCCTCTACGCAGTCTCAGAGTACGCTGGAGGTCACTACAAAAGGCTCGTCACCTGATCAGTGTAGGCCGACAGCTCGAATATAGTGTCCCATACCACTGTATTTGGCTCATGAGTCTAGGTTGCTCATTGGTCACTACGGGGAGGCTCGTCACCCCAGCGTAGGCCGACAACACGACAACGGTGTCCCATACCACCATGGCCGGCTCATGAGTCTTAGCGGATCGAGGTACCAAGGTTTAAAGGGGTTTTCACTGGTGAGTTTGGTACCCTAGATTCAAGCAGTAGCGTCCATACATGGTGAACATACATCGGGTCAATCGGGTTACTTGACGAGCTCGACTAGTACGAGCGCACGTTGAATTGACCGACATGAAGTGCGTAAGCACTCCGTGTGGGCTAACCACTGCCGACAACCAAGGTACGACTCGGGTTCATCGAACACGTCATATGTGACGAAATCAACCTCAGCCACCTATTCAATGCTTGTTACCGATGGCCTGGACTATTCCGTAGTCCCAAACACATTCGATTATATAGATAATCATACATGCTAATCAGAACAGTAATGGATCAACACTTTCAATCATACTAGCATATGAGCACTTGATGGATTTCAACTTAAACATGAATTCACACATATGCAGTGTCTAAGTAAAACAGACAATGAATATAAGTTACATGGAGGAAATCATATACATCGTTATGGTAGTTGAGAATCTCTTTTCAACGCCCGTATAAAGTACAATTTACTACATGCCTGATCATTCAGACATTTCTACAAACACTTAGACTACATATCCCAACCTATATTAGGTACGTTGGGTATAGCACATATTAGGGCAAATCCTTTCGCCAAGGAGTTATTACACATACAACTAGCATAAACATACGACAATTAATCATGGCAAACATATGTTCAAATTTCATACGTATACGATACTTTATACATATACATGGAATACACTAAACTCAATATAGTTCATATATACCAGAAATGCGAAACAAACATCGCATTTGACATGTGAAATAGCACCCACATCAATAATAAACCATTAACTGACATTGAAAGCCTTGAAAACCATAACCTATATGTTTATAGTCCGCACCTTTCGCCGGTAGACTCGTAACGAACTCAGTTTTAAAGGTAAGTCTTTGTCTATGGCAGATTGACAACCTATAGCATAAATTAGGTTAGCTATTTCATAACTTACACTATCTGAAACCCTAAAACAGGTTAGGGTTAGGTTTGCTTACCTAAGAACGGAATCAGAATCGCCTATATAGCGACACAGGAAAGGTAGTTGAGTGTGTGGAATAGTGGGATCGAATCCCAGGAAGATTCTCCAACTCTCACTCTCACTTTCTCTCTTTTCCTCTCTCTTTTCTCTTCTCTCTCTCCTAGGGTTTTCTCAAATTCGTATGAGATATGAGAGAGGGGGTTTAAGGTCCTTAAATAGGCCCAAGTTTGATGGAAATGGCCCCAGGGCCAAGGTATACTTAGGTTATGTCCAATTACGGACCGTTTCGGTCCAACGGAGCACTTCTGGTGGCCCCTTTTCTACGTGCGATCGGACTTAAGCTCCCTGACCATCTAGACCTGGGGCTCCATCGATCGGAATTTCTGAGATCGCCTGTTTTACTTCTTCAACGGTCACGGTCATTCGATCAGGGTCACAAGTACACTGACATGTGTGGGACATTTCTCCTGATTCGAGAGTATATTTGGGTCAGATTCTGACGGTCTAAATCCTTATATTTGGCCCACAAGCGACACGACTCAGATTACTTAAATTCAGATTTTATTTCTAAATATTTTCACATTTTTCACACACTTTACTCCAGGCTCAAGTTGTGCATTTCTAGACACAATTAGGACTTGATTTCTGAAGGGGTTGTCAAGTCCAGTAATGCGGTCATATCCGTATAGTTTCAGGGTAATCGGACTTTCGACGTGCGGTCCAGGTCTGATACGGAGTTTCAAGATGCTCCCGAGAGCAACCGGGTTTAGGGTTGGATTCTAGATTTCAGGGTAATGTAGTGTCAATGATTCTGCATGTTTTGGGTCTTGCAGATCATATTTAAAGTGATTAGTACTAATTTCACAAACACTCTAGTTCAGCACTTGCTAACTTTAACCTAATTTCTAAAAGTTTTTAGTCCTGGGTGATTTCTACCTGAGGTGGTACTTGGGTCTTTGTACGGATTTTTCCGAGACGTTACAGTATGTTTTGCAGTGACAAAAAGAATCCAAAAATAAAAGAAATAAAACCCATCAATCCCATCCATCTGTTGTTAAAACCCTCCAAAATTGTGCAATGCTGCTATCAAAACAATAGAAGTACAAGGCCCAAGAGCATGTCCGGCATGCAATGCAGCGTGGATTCTAGATTGAGACAAACAGGTTTTTACCTTGGGCTTTGGATTTAGATATCATGCAAAGCCTTCATTAAATATAATCTGCTGAAACTCTGGCCTGCCACCCGACAAAATCCAATCCAAAAATAATAATGGTAGTGTTAAGGACGATAGAATTGTAGCATAAGAAATTAACTTTGGAGTTGACTAGTATAGTTTAAAATTCATACTGAAAGTTTTTTTTTTCCTTACATTTTCTTCCCTTCATTTCTCTGATTTATGATCTATGTTTTTGTCTGTTGTGTTATTCGAAAAGGAAATACAAAAGGAGGAAGGACACTGAAGTGGCATATGCAGAAGGACAGAGAAGTTTACATTTTCTTCATTCTTCTTTTCACTTCTCTGATATTCCATTGTATTAAAGAAGTCTTGTATTGAGAAAGATTTGATTCACAACTTAGAAAATTAAACAATATTTTTGTGAATTCAAATTCCTCATGTTTGAAGTAACCTTGGATTCAAGCATGGCTTAAACTGAAATTCATTCAATGCAAAAGAAAAGAAGAAGAAGAAGAAGAAGAAGAAGAAACTTTCTCTACATTCTTCATTTCATTTTTCTGATATTCAGTTGTAGTAAACTGAAATTCCTGCAGATTTATAGACTTGATGCAAGGATCAGGCAGAACCTTGCTGCCATGCAGCAGTTGGAACATGAGCTTGGGGCCATGTCTTCCTTTGATTATAGGGAAGTTTTTATCAACTCAGTCTGGTCAAACTTTAGAACTGAAAGGCTAAATATTGCCTTGAGTCTCAGTATCACATTAAAAACTGCTTCATGAGTTGTATGTCTTTGAATCAAAGTTGGGTTTGGGCTGAATCATTTCATGCGTTCAAAATGCAGCATCTTCCCTTAGTGTTCCGTTCCCGGTTATTATTGTTTATGTTTTAAATGTGGAATCCTCTAAACCTTAGTGTGTGTGGGTTTTTCAGTGAGTTATTCCTAATGTAAGTTTGAAATTTGAATAATTTCCTTTAATTCATGAATCGGGATTGGATTGGAATTGTATGGCAGTGATGTATGTCTCTGGTTTCTTTTTATTTAAGTTTAGGTCATGGTGATTATTAATTTCCATTTTGGCATGAGAAGGGTGCCTGAGCTAAATTTATACAAGTTTATGTGAGAGAACAGTGATATCAAAAGCTGAGTATTCTTATATGGATGTGATTTGCTAAAGACTATCTATCAACAAATAAATTTAATATGTTTGCATTTACTTCCTGTTGTGTTTCTACTCATGACATTATTGCTTGTTTTGTGGAATGATTTATATATTTCTAAAATGGATCAAAGAACTTGGTGTTTTCGCCATTCATTTGCACAAGCTTTATCACTATTGATCTGATTCAAGAATAATTTTCATGTATTTCACCTTTGCTTCCTCTTCTTGTAAGCAAACACGCATATAAGCTATAATCTGTATTCTTTTTGAATCTTATCACTCCTTTACAGAAAATACTCTCATGATGTCAATTTCCAGCACCTGGAGCTGTGATAATGCTTTGTTTTACCTTCCTATAAATGCAAAACACCATTAATTTCTGCTTCCTCGCGGATTTCTACTTATTTGTCTTCAGTCATGAGTTTCCTTTCCAAGTTCATCCATTGGCTCATATGCATACAACATTTATTTTGCCAGCAATGTGGATTCTAAAAGGATGAATTTGTCTCTCACTATTCAATTTTCTATATTATGAACGGTTTTGTACAAATAATGTTATGGTTTCAGTTCAATAGGCTTGCTATTGTTTTTCCTGCAACTACATCATTTGGTTGGTAAGAAAATTATAGTCCAGTAATTGTGATTAGTGCATCATAGAGGACTCAAATCTGCTTTTTTATTTTATTTTTCCTTAGGTGCTTGACAAACAAGATCGTGAAACTGTGCATATCCTAGCCAAGTGGCACAAGGCTTAGCAACTGCAACGGTTCTTGCCACTGCAGCAGTGAATGGATTGGCATTAATCATGTATTTTATTTTATGTGAGAGCAAAGATTTTCTTAGGTTCATGCATCGGATAGGTGCAGCTGCAGGAAGGAGTTGGAATGTTATAACATAGCATTGGCCATTGTTTGTCTGGGCTATGTGAAACTGAGTTGTGAATTAGTCAGCATGGCTCCTGGGACTGGGAGTAGCATTTGCAAGGAAGTCCTTGAATCCCAAGCTGCAGATCATGAGTTATCCATTGCAAGTGATGAATTGGAAAAATTCCGGCTAACTAAGCCTACTATTGCTCCTAGCATTAAAGGAGGTGTATCTTCCACTACTGGTGTGAATGAGCTTCGTAAGTGCCCTGTCTGTACAAACTCAATGTACCCTTCCATACACCAGGTTGAACTCTGCTCCTTCTAACTTCATTCACAGTCCTTCTAACTTATGCAAGTCAAGAAGTTACTTCTTATTTAGGTTGGTTATTAAACTTACATAAGTTTTTCTTAAGAAAAAGTAAGTTACTTCTTTTGCTTTTCAACTTCCAAAAGCAACTTATTTCCTTTATTTCAGTCTACGGGGCCTTTGGCAACCTGCAAGGGAGTGGTAGTTTCTCTGCATTTGGTGGTAGCAATGCCATGGGAATTGAAAAACCATCCAACCTTTTCACGCAGATGAGAAGATAGAAAGTCTCCAACAAGATTTGCAGTTGAAAACCAGGTAACCAGTTGAATACCAATGCCTATTTTCTCATGACTAATAACATTAGTTCTATATCAAATGAAAATCCGCTGTTCTCTATTGCGTTATTCAATCCTCTAGACTAACACCTTATGTCAAGAATTCAGCATTAGATCATGACAGTGGACTTTAAAGATTTTAAATAGTTCCATGCAAGATGAAATGGGAAATCAGTTGAATGGTCTGATTGGTAGGCCATGTCTTGAATGGATCCTTGTAATTCTAACTGGTTGTGATGCTTGTGTATAGGTTCGCACCGTGAGAGTAGAGAAGCGCCTGAATGAGATAGCTTGGATATAAAATATATTCATCAAGGTGGGCCCCACGGTGTGGGCCGCATCATCTTGGGTGAGTTCGGGGTCTCACCTAATCCACTCCTATCCAGCGGCCTAGTTAGTTAAATATGAAGTTTGAAGGTTGAATTTGAAATTTGAATATGAAGTCTTGAACACTTGTTTGGTAATTGTTATTGAAGTTTGAATATTAAATACTGAATCTGAAATTACCTTTGTTAACAAATTAGTTAAACTGTCTAAAATTTGTTAATTTAATACATTTGGCCAGTGGCTGGCTTGCAAATTTGTGGTCCAGCCTTCTTAACTGTGTGCTCTGTCATGCTGAAGGCCTCATTCACCCCTTAAAGAAAAAAGGAGAGAATATGTTTGAAAGGTAAAACCATGAATCTTCAGTGATATTGGGAAATTAGTCTGCCGTGAGTATCTGGGTCAGAGGGCTGCTTCTAAGGTTCCTGTTCTGTTTCCTGATTTCATCTCAGCCTTGAAGTTTCATGAGAAAATTCTGAACTAATTAACCATTGCCTCTTTTCTAGATATTCTTCTGGAATTCCTTAGATTCACACTTTTTTTCTAAATACACCAAGATATTCATGCGATTTGTATTTGGAAATCTAGGATCAACTTGGTATAGGTCTTGCTTTAGGTTTATGATAATCTATATATAACTTAAGGTATGCATTTTGTTTGTGGCTATGCCTAGTTTCAATTTGTTGTTGGTGTTGACAACGGATATGATGAAGCCACAAAAGTAATGTCATGCGAGGAGATTATTTTAGGAGAGAAACAACCATTGAACACGAAACAACAACTGAGAGTCAGGAAACAACTACAATATATATATATATATATATATATATATATATATATATATATATATATATATATATATATATATATATATATATATATATATATATATTGCCTTTTTCCATCTAGAGCTGATTCAAACAATCTGCTTCATTTACTTCTTTCTTTTGCTCTATATGGGAATTGTAGTGTCTTTGGAGTTATTAGGTGGGATAATTGAACTATACTCTATTTTCAGGTTTACCCATCCTGTTTGGTGGACGTTGAAAGGGACCACTTAGCCTTAAGCAAGCAATATCCAAAATTATCAATATCCCCGGAATTCACCGAGGTATGACTTTTCTTATTTCAGTTGCTGCTCGCAAGTCACAGCTATCTTACTTGTCTTGAATTTAGGCTGAAGTGTGTACTCAGTATGTATTGTAATGGATCTTCTCAATTTTCCTTAGATTGTCCTGCACTGGCCAAAGGGAAACCTGAATCTGTCATTGCACACTCCTATCAGGTATCTTCTCTTTTTTGAAAAAATGCCTTGTTTCAAGATTACCATGGACTCAAAACTTTCAGACAGGTATTTTTTATTTTTATTTTTATTTTTTATGTTCCACACTTTGAATTCATTTCTATAAAAGCACCCATCTCTGATGTCCATTTTTTCTTTTGATGTTCGTTCTTTTTAAATAAGCCATGGTTGTTTGTACAATTCAGGACCTGACTCTCATATGAATAGTTCAGTGCATTCCCAACCAACATCAAGGAGCTCAATGCTCATCAAGAAACTAGGATGTATTTCTTGTGGTTATTTCATTTTATTGTGCTAACTTAAATTTGAATTATCCATAGTTTTCTGCATCAATTTTGGTCGATTTGTAATTATCGATGTCATTTTCTGTGGCCTAGATTATCATATTTCAATTGGAGTAGAGTTTTTGGTGGATCTGATGCACGCTTACCCATCGATGTCCCACCACTTCCACCTTCATCTGATGCCCCACCACCTCCGCCTTCATCTTTGTGATTTTTTGTATTTTATTTATGATTTATTTTATATACGAATGTTAAACTTATATGTATTTGTGCGTGGATGAATGTGATGTGGATAAGATTATTTGTGTATGTATGGATGTGGTTTGTGTTTGGATGAATGTAGTTTGTGTTTGGATGGATGAATATAATGAAATATATTGTAACAGGTGTATATCAAGAAAAGCTTTGTGAAAAAAAAGAAGAGACTTTTACCTACGCAATTTTTCGCAGGTAAAAGGTTCATTCACATTTTTTTACCTACAAATCATTTCGTAGGTAATCGTGAGATTTGCAGGAAAAAGTTTCATCAGCATTTGTATGTACGACTAATTTCGTAGGTATAAGTTTTAACATAGTTTGTACCTACGAAACATTTCGTAGGTAAAAGTCATAACAACGTTTTTACCTACGAAATATTTCGTAGGTAAAAGGATTAACACAATTATTAGCTACGAAAACTTTCGTAGGCGAAAGGCTTACTAGAGTTTGCTCTTAATGAAGGACGTAGGAAAAAGTCTTCGTAACACACTTTTCACCTACGAAAATTTTCGTTGGTAAAAAGTTTTTAGCTACGAACATTTATAGAGGTGAAAGTCCTTAACACAGTGTTTACCTACGAAAACGTTCGTAGGTAAAAGTCTTATCAACGTTTTCAATTTTATAGGTAAAAGTTTTACCATTGCCAACTATGACATTTTTTGTTGGTAAAAGCCTTTAGCCACGGTCTTTCACCAACGAATTTACCGACGAATGTTTTCGTTGGTAAAACTTTTTACCTACAAAATAATATCATTTACCTATGAAATGTTGCGTAGGTAAAAGTGAAATTTCTTGTAGTGTTTTTCTTTCTCTCTCACACCTTTGATAACTCTAAGCCTTTTGACAAACCCTTGCAAAGATTTAGGAAACCCTAGAATACCCTGGAATATACCCCAATCCCGCATATACCCCTTTATATAAGAATAGAAAGAGGTAAAATTAAAATAGAAAATAAAATTTACAAAATTTGCGTTTTCGCAATCGCATCTGCGGAACTCTTCCATAATATCGACGGTCTTTTGATGATAGCCTTCGATATCATCGACGGTCCTTCGATGATATCCAAACAGGACCAAAAACTGTCCAGCGACTAGGGGTGAAAAATCCAACAATTATCGATGTCATCGAAGGTCTCTCGATGACAGCCTTCGATATCCTTTAAAGTCCATTGATGATATCGACAAGACCAAAAAACTGTCTAGTGACCAGCGGTAAAAAATCAAGCAATTATCGATGATATCGAAACTGGTTTGATTTCATCAAACCCAACAATGAGGAGAAAATCCCCATCAGTGGCCTAGCCCACTTTCAAGTAGAGGTGTAGAATATCCGGGCCTCAGTATGCTAATATTTCAACTTGATAAAACAAGGCCCAAACCTGGCATTGCTTACCCGGGTCGCAATTCCAATTCGATTGCTGTTCAGTACACCACACTCAAACCTGGCGTATGCTTAGCCGGGTGTTCCTGATTCCATAGCCGTACTTGGGCAATCTAATCAACGGCTTAGATTACCAAAATATCCAATGGCACAGGTTGCTTGGTTGAAACAAATCACTGCCATCCTTTCTGGTGGAGAATCATTCGTTGGGCTGTCAATGAGCCTGGCAGGCCTATTCGGTCCAGGCTTGGGATCAAATATTAAGCCCGTTGGACCAAGCCCAGTCTTAATGGGGGCTGAGTATATAACAAGCCATCAGCCGACCTCGTCGGCCCCGTTTAACGTTTAAAGAGCGTTTTCGTCAATAACATCCATGATTGCAAATACAAGTACCTAATGAACAGACCAGATCTTTCACAAAACAGTGTGGTGTGGTCTAATTGAGATTTGGGTCTGTTTCATTTTTTGGCTCAAGCCCTAATATGAGTTCGCAAAATGGATGGACGGAGTGGATAAAACATAGACATCATGGTGGGCTCACAGAACTTTTGCAGCACCGACCAGTAGTTACTTGAGTACTGAGTACTGGTGGTGTTACTATCGAATCCGAGCCCAAGCGGTCCAGTTTGGATTCATGACTATTTTATCTTCAACCGTCTACTTAGTAAGGATCATCCCAGAAGTGCAAATCTTCAGATGTGTTAAATCTACAACATGGGTACACGGTCTGGAAAGTATGGACGGTCATAGTTGTAGGATGCGTTTTAAAGCGGGTGAGTCTGCTTTTGGTTGTTATACTGTAACGCTTAACTCAGATCGGGCACGATACGTGTCACTAAAATACAAATAAAAGTGGAACGGCTACGATGAATCCTTGACTGTGTGGCCCACCATGATATATGTGCTTTACATCCACTCCGTCCATCCGTTTTGACAGCGCATTTTAGAACATGAATCAAAAAATGACTAAGATACAAATCTTAGGTGGACCACACCAAAGGAAATAATGGCGATTGAATACCTACCATTAACAACTTCTTGGGGGCCACCGGGATGTTTATTTGCCATACAACCTGTTGATAATTAGATCACAAAGACCACCGGGATGAAGGGATCACAAGAGCGTCAACTTGATCCAAAACTTTGTGGCCCACGGCAAGTTTTTGAGTGGTCAATCACCACTGTTTCCTGTGGTGTAGTCCACCTGAGATTTGGATCTGCTCCGTTTTTGGGATTACACTCTAAAATATCTGTCAAAACGGATGAACGGTGTGGATGTAAGCACATACATCGCGGTGGGTCCCACAGTCAAGGTTCAATCCCCTGAAGCGGCATCCTGATGCACCTGCTCTTAAGCTAAAGACCAGGTCCCTGTGGGAGGTGCAAATACAATGTATGTCTTGTAAAGGCACGCTCTAGTGGCACCTGCACAGCCTCAAGTAATGCTAAGTGGTATGGGCTGTTGTGGGACCTGTCTGATTTGTGTATGACATCCAAGTTGTTCAGTAACTGTGCCCCACTGTGATGTGCACCTAGATAGAAAAATCAGCCCAATCCAACTAACAGGCGGGCAACAACATGTGAAATAACGAACAACTACCCCAAAACCCCAAATTCGAGTGGCAGGGTTTGCAAATCCAACCCGTTAAAAGGGTTCGATCCATCGTGATAGTTAGTTGCCGTCAATCAAAACAATCCAATCAATTGGTGGAATCCGTCAATTGAATTTGAAAATCTTTTGTGCAATTTTATTTTTACCATGGTGTGATCAACTTGGCAGTTGGATCAATTTGATCTCTTTAGCGCATCATATTATGATTATTTATTTATTTATTTTTATTTTACTTGGAAGTAAGAGCACACCACTGTTACTCTGTTGTTGGTGAAAAAAAAACACATAAATGGACATGAATGCAAAGTAGATATGTAGATAAATGTGTTTGGAATGGAACCTCGAGCTTTTCTTTGGGTGTTCCTCTAATAGTTTTTTGAGGTGATGAAAGCCCTTTGCTGAACTTCTAGGTCCTTCGGGATTCTTTATGTAGGGTTTTTGGATAGGAAATATTTATCTTAACAAACCATGACTTGCTTTGGAAAGAAAGGACTCCGGACTCGCTGGCTTATCAAATCAACTTCTATAGTTGATTCTTCATGGAGATGTTTGTGACTCACTAAAGATTTGAGTTAGGGACCTCTAGGGCTAGTCCTAGACCCATCATAGCTAGTTAATATTTTTACTTGTCAACTTCGAGGTGTTGGACGATCTGGATTAAACCACCTTTTATTCTTAAATGTTCTTAAGGTGATGGTCTGGAGTAAAATAAGATTTGACATACGATATGACATACGATACCGATCTGTTATCGAACCAAGTTGGATCTAATTTTCCTACTCTCTTGATTTCGAATGGGTCATGGTTGTGGATCTAACCCAGGTGAGGTTCTGTTTCTCCCGATTGTGACCTAATCCAAGGCTAGATTCGTTTGGAGATTGGTTCAACATGTGGAATTTCGGAATCTTCTAGAACACTACTGGTTTTCTGAATGTCTCTAAGGAAATCTTTCATTTTGAAATGTCTATAGGAGATAGTCTCGTGAATAAAATCATATCTAGTGAGATAAGATATACTCGTCCAAAGGATTTTTTATAGTCGTGCTACGCACATCTCTTATTTAACGGGTATATTAATCATGACCACGCAACGTGCAATGATTCGTCCCCTTTAAAGACCTGGTAAAATTCTGTATCTTTACAATAATGACAGAATGCATAATGCAGAAGTAAGATCAAACATAAATCCTTTTCGAGTGCGAGTATGATTTTGACTGTGCCAAACACATTATCTTCCTGTGACGTCTTCCTATTGGTCCACGTCAGGCCCCGAAAATGAGTGTAAACAACCTTATCAACATGTTGGTTGGAAAATAAGTATTGCAGTGGGCCTTAAGAAGTTTTTAATGGTGAACATTCAATCAATAGTGTTTTCCTGTGGTGTGGTCCGCCTGCAATTTGGATCTGCCTCTTTTCGGGCTCATGCCCTAAAATTAGATGGAAAAATGGGTGAACAGTTGGATAAAACACATACATCATAGTGGGACCCACGGAACTTTGACACCAGCTTGCTGGCGATAGCTGGCTAGTGTTGGGGTCACCAGCTAAACCACATCCTGGAAGTAGTCAAAAAACAACGGCAGCGGATTAGATGGGACCCGGGATCCACCTGGGTGAGACCCTTGACTGTGGGGCTCACGGTGATGTATGTTCCTTAAACCCACACCCTTCAACCGTTTTGAAAGCTGGCATGTTTCTAAAAATGAAGCTGACTCAAATCTTAGGTGGATCACACCACAGGTAACAGTTGTGATTCAGTCCCCACCATTAAAAACTTCATGGATTTCACCGGAATGATTATTTGCCATCCAATCTGTTGATTAGGTCAAAAACACATAGATGAAGAGACCACACAAATATCATCTTGATCCAAAGCTTTTTTGGCCCACAAGAAGTTTTTAATGGTCAATCACTATTATTTCTCGTACTACGGTACATCTGGGATTTGGAACTGCTTCGTTTTTTCATCATATCCTAAAATGAGTTTTTAATACGAATGGAAGGTGTAGATGTAGTCACATACATCAAAGTGGGCCCCACAGTCAGCGGTCCATCCGGGGTGGTCTCACATAATCCGCTCCCCAAACAACTCATGCCTAAGGCCTTCACATAGGAACTCAGCTCAACTCGTCCGAGCGATGGATCTAAACCGTCGTTAACCAAAAACTCGACAAAGCTCATGGCAAAAGCAGCCAAAACCAACACCACATAAACCACCCGCTGGTAATTCTCCAGCTCAAACATGGCTAGCCTGGTATTCTCTAATATCACTTGCACATTGTCTACAATTCCATGTAGAATCGTCATCAGTTCATTTCATATTTTAGGGTTTGTTAAGTATGCACAATGCTAATTATGCATTCGATGGAGTTGTTCAATCCTAAGTCGACGTCCGAGAGTGGCCCATCGTAGCAAGGTGGTCTGCTACCTCATTGCATTTTTTGTACACGTAGCGCACGACCCCATCAAGCTCCTCAACGCTCTGCCGGATAGTAAACTCCCAGTACTATGTCACTCAGGGGCCCACCAAATTGTAGCCAATTTCTCAAGGGTACTAACTAATTTGTTTGGAGAGAGTTATAGAAGAAAAGACATTCTCAAACTGATATGGTGATCCTCATTGAGAAATTTTATGTGGGCTATTTTTAGTTCAGATTCTTGTCTTAGTTGCTGGTCATGGAAGAAAGGCAGTCAGTAGGAGATTTTTTTAGATCCCATTCCAACTAGTATTACTCCTGAGGAAAATGACATGCTCATGGCAGAGCTTGTGTTTGAGGAAGTGAAGAGGGCAACGGGAATCATTTGATGAGTGGTCCTGATGCATATGGACCTCTGTGAATGGGCCAACTGACGGGCCTAACTGAAAATGACTAATAGGCGTCACCTGAACCTCGCCTAATTTACCAAGTCGTGCCAGAGCTTTTTAACCGGACGCGGATTGGCTACTGAGTCTGCCAGTACCAAGATGGCTCCTGGACAGTGCTATGTGGGACCCGCCATGATATTTGTGTTTTATCTATGCCGTTCATCTATTTTTCTAGATCATTTCAGGGCATGAGCCCAAATCTGAGACAGACCCAAATCTCAAGTTCACCACACCATGAGAAAACAGTGGTGATTGAACGCCCACCATTAAAAACTTCCTGCGGTTTACTGTGATGTTTATTTTCCATACAACCTGTTGATTAGGTCATATAGACCTTGATGAAGGGAAAACAAAAATATCAGCTTCATGCAAAACTTTGGTGGCCCCCAAGAAGTTTTTAATGGTGGTCGTTTAATAACCCTTGTTTCCTATGGTGTGGTCCACATGAGGTTTGGATCAAACTCATTTTTGGGCTCAAGCCCTAACATGATCTTAAAAAATATATGGACAGCATGGATAAAACATATACATTATGATGGGGTCCGTTACACCCTTGAAAAACAACACCGTCGGATCCTCCTTCAAATGTTGGACCACACAACCACTCCATGGATGGTGCATAAATTCCTCAATTAAATCAATCAATGGGTTGATCTAAATCTGAAAAGACAACAATTCACATGCGGTAATCAAATTAAAATCCCATTAACTGGAAGGTTAGGATCATTAGATTAGCAATTTGCTACACCTGTGGCATACCAAACTATCCATCATAATCACCAAAGGTGGGCCTCATCACTAGTTTAATATCGAAGTTAATCCATCCTTCGTCACTAGTTCCATGCACCACCATATATGGGACCCCTGATCTGGTAGACCACAAGTGGATAGACTGAAGTACTGATTAGACAATCAAGACCGTCCAGTCAATGGACACGTGCTTTTACAATGTAGAACTGTTTACCATTTGCATGTAAAAGTGCAAGTCAAATAAAGTGAAGGTGAGTGGAAAACCCTGAAGGGTTTTCTTAGATCCAAGTTGATATATTTTATTTAAGAAATTCTACGCTTCTTTTAATCTCTTCTTACGTGACTCCAATCCATATAAAAAATTAAATAAAGACCACCGGCCACTTTATTCCTGGGGGTGGCTAGGGGACAGGAATCCACTGTAACCCACACTCTGCAGGGCCCCACCACGATCTTTGTATTATATCCACTTCTTCTATCCGTTTGGCTAACTCATTTTAGGAAATATTCCAAAACATGAAGGAGATGCAAAACTCAAGTGGGTTACACTACAAGAAACAATGGGGATTGAATGCCCGCCATTAAAATTACCTTCTTCAGGTTACGGAAGTTTTTATTTATTTATTTATTTATATTTTTTTAACACACGCACACACACCCCCACACACTCATGCTGCAGTGGGATTTCACCGCCTATGGGTACTCGAACCCTTGACCAGGTGTTAAAATTACCTTCTTCAGGTCATGGAAATTTTGAATTAGGATGATATTTGTGTTTTCCCTTCATTAATATGCCAATCACATCAGGGTGAGGCACAAGAAGGTTTTAATTTTGTGCATTTCCATCCCCACTATTCCCTGTGGTGTGGCCCACCTGAATTTGGGTCTTCCTCAAATTTTGTCTGAGTCTCTAAAATTATATGGGGAAGCAGATGGATGGAGTGGATATAACAGAAACATCGTTGTGGGCCCTACAGAACTTGGGTCAACAGGAATTCTCTCAGGCAAGTCACATTGTGGCCATGAGCCAGGCTGGGCCATTGTGTTTTTTTATTTCGGCCCGATAATGGTCGGGCTCACTCCTGTGACAGAGTCTTGCAGGTCAGAATTTGGACTACGTTTTAAAGTAGGAGTAATAAATGGGCTATGGCCATTTTCAGGTTGTGCAAAATGTTCTACTGATGCTCAAGCTGAGGATTATAGGCCCTTGAATAATGTTCATGTGCAAGCTTGGGCCTGAAATCAAAGGCCCTATTTGCTTGAGGCCCAATGACTTAAATGGGCCAAACTCAGGCCGATGCCGTTACCGACTAAATCACGCCTGATGCCACCCCTATTCACACCTAATCAAATGTTTATTGAAAATTTAACAAAACCTACCCTAGTATCAGCCATAAAAACTACCAAAAAATCAAATGGAATCTCTACCATTAACTTTTGTATGGCACATGATTGAACAGTCAAAACCCTAGATTTTTTTTTTTTGGTAATGAATGATATTGAAAACAAGTGAATTGATCCCATTTGAAGACGATGCGCATTGAATTAGCTTTCCAATGAGCCCTTGACTGTGCAATTTTGACACCATTCAAGTAAATTTTGGCCGATTTCATGAGGACATGTATGCCGTGATAGGATTAAAATTATTAGAGTAGATTGAATGTTATTAGTCAAACTTACATGACAAGTTAGAATTTAGGAATAAAAACAACTCTTCGTGAAAGGGAGAGATGGACTTTTTGGGATTTATGAGATTTATTGTTATTCAAGTTTTATTAAAGAAATAGAGGCGCTGAACCTTGTTTATTTATTTAGTCCAAACGCGTAGTTTTCCTTGCCAGAACACTCGTGGAAAACACATTTTTACTGTGTGATTTTCCTTTCATGGACTTTGTCGTCTTCTTGATTGTTGCATGCTCCAATTCTACTTGATTGGTTTATTTATTTATTTATTATTTATTTTTTTTGTTTTTTTTGTTTATAGAGCATCAATTTTAACCTTTACAAGCAACTATTTTGATATAATCTACTATGGATAGCCAATTTACATTAATTCTACCCAGAGCATTTACTGGCAAATTTAAAGCTTTTAATTGTTATGAATCATGTCCATAATAAAATTTCAATATCATATAGCATTAGGTAAATTGACTTCTACATGCAGTGCCCAAATGGCCAGTCTCTACTAAGTTAAAATTCCAAAAATTTTCTGACTTGGGATTTAATTTGTAGCATTCTAGCATATCCATTTTGACATGGATGAACGTGATGAGGACATTCACCATTGTTCTCAAGGATAACTACTCCGAATCCACGGAGCTTATCTGGATTCCTCACAGAGATTTCTCGAATCCACGAGGAAAGAAAGCAATAAAATAGAAATAAATTCTAATAAATTCATAATATGATCGATGAATGAAATAAACGCGTTAAAAACCCTTTAAAAAGGGATACCAAGCAATGAGAGAGAAATCAGAATCAAACTATAACTAAAACTCCTAGAATTCGTAATTTAGTTTACCATTTATAAGATTGTTGTGATGTCTACTAGTGCGCAAGGTTTTTGGTCAAAACTAGTAAGTGTCCTATTTGGCTTCATCAAGCTGTTCTTCTAATTATTCTAAGCACTTCTTGCGTTGGGCGCAACTTTTAAAGTCCAACGGATGAAGAGTTATAATTAAACTAAAGCTTACTATTTATAATAAAAATGAAATTAAAATAAGGAAACGACTGTAGATCTGGTGGTATTTCGCAAATCCAGCTTGCTTAACCTGGCGTAGTGGGGTTGGATGGCTATAGTAACTTGTTCTACCCAAAATCATATATTTTGCATCCGATAACTCATTCCAAATTGCGAGATCTGCTTGATTAAGGTTCGACGGTCCGGATCACTTTTGTCATCGGTCAGGCCTTTTCTGATCCATCTTGGCTATGAAATTGTCCGCGACCTGCTCTACATCACATTTTGTAAAAGAACTTGGATTTCGTACAATCAGTGGCTGCAAATTGAGAGATATTATGACTTCAATGATGTGCCAAACCTAAAATCCAATGGTCACGAACATAGTATTAGGAACTGAATTATGTGTTAAACCATACTAATTGTAAGTCTCCTCCTTTTTAACTATCTAACTGTATCTTGCATTAGATTGTAAAGTTCTTCTTGTTCATTTCCAATGTATAGGTTTCTTCAGTTCTACATGGTACTTTCCTTAGTATGTTTATTAAGTCTTTAAGCTGGGATTAAACATGCAATTTCATTGTGGTTGATTTATTTTTTTCAAAGTACTTAGGTCATTACCGCGTGAGTGAGTGAGATGCTTGATGCTGGACGGTGTTAATCGTCAAATTACATCCATTATTTTAATTAGAGTAAGAATTTTCATGGAATGACCAATCTCAAGGATGCCCACATTCAATGAGGTGTAGCTTTTATTCAATTATATACTGGTTGGTTGAAACTTCCAAGGGTGTTTGGAGCATACATTGCAATGTTCCATTTCAAAATTCCACTAGCACAAGAAAGAAGAATCGGTTGAAATCTGGCACATTTCATTTACACGAGGACCCATTCACGTGCACAAACAGGTGTTTGTGTCACAATGTGACACATGTACGAGATCTGAGCTTTCCATTGGGTAAGATACACAGTTTAGATCTTCCGAGATAAAAATCATGCCATTTCACAACTCAGGTGGGCCACAACATATTAAAGAAAATGAATGGATGAAAGTATTTTTTTTAATCATCAAATGACCTTTTACATTGTGGCCGACTGAAAGTGTAAAAATGTTTGATTTTTTTCAGGCAGAACTGGCATTAGTTCCAACATCATGATAAGCTTAGATACACACGAGTTTCAGATTTGCACATGTGCATGTGTACGACTCCAGGCACGTGTGCAATTAGCAAATCTCTTCATTTTATTTGGGAACTGATATCTGTACATATCCATTTCTTGATTCAAATCAGCGTGTACATTTGATCAAGTGATCTCTTCTTCAGCCTCACGGGCGATAGATCATGCGCCATCATCACATCATTGGATGATGGGTCCCCCACTTATGGCCCACCACCTATAGATGTATTGATGCAACCCCACATTTACTCAAGAGAATCATGTGCTATTTAATACACTGGAGGAGTATGACCATCCATGCACATGCCGGTAGAGTTGCAAATGTACATGCCGCATGTTTCCGCGTGGTGTTGGCCATGAATCTGTTGCAAAATCCAAATCAGACCAGTTCAAACACTTTTTTTTTTTCGAGACTCGAGATTTGATCACATACGGCCGCTGTATCATAAGATACCATACATCCATTAGCCCTTCAACATGCCAAATATGAAGAATATCCGATCTACACCATATGTGGGCCACAGCATGATGACATCCTGGTATGAAAATAGGCTTGATCCACGCATAGAGTGGGACACAACGTCAGTGTCAATGAACAACCGATGGTGTGATTTAGTTTGGTACTAGTAGAGCCCACTCAACAAGTAAACGGCCAGATTTTTGTATCGCGTGATCATCATGGTGTGGTCCACCTTTTTATAGGGGTAGATTATTCTTCCCATTTGACCCATTGTCTGAAAAAAAAATACCGTATTATAATATACGATAGAGCCGCTATGTCTGATTATTTCTCATTTATCTCCTCTTTCCGTACTGTATCTTGTCTCTAACCCCATGTCTTGATCACGGAAGATGATCCAACATCTCTGGACGGTCCACATTGATTAGCCATCCACTTGGCAGAAATGAAACAGAATCTAGACCGTATATTTGGCTGGTAAAGCAGAGGATGTGGACCGTTAAAAAAGTCTCATATCAGGATTCTAACCAATGGCGCAAAATTTCACAATAAAAGGGAATGACTATGATAATCCTATTAGGAAATTATCGGTTATTGGCCAACCATGGTTGAACTCACAGGATGAGTGGTCGTGATCGCATTGATGCATGCCACGTGTATGCTGATCCACATGCCCACTGAAGCACCCGATCAGCTCTCACTATTTGTTGTTTCAAAACCCACGTTTGGTTGACTGCACGTAGACGTCACTTGCCTACGAAACGCAGCTCACGTGGGGCAAACGAGAAAAATATTATGAGCCGCCCTCGGGTAATTTATGCTGAGCCACGTAGGTGGGACTTTAATTCGATCTACCACGTCTACTAGATACGATACCTCATTTTAAGCATTGAATCCAGAGATCATGATCTTCTAAATCTCAAGTATGACATCCCATAAGAAACAGTTTGGATGGAACAATTGCCATTAGTTTGTGTAGACCCTGCTGTGTTATGATGTTTATATTGCATCCAGTGCATTCACATGATGTGCTAGCTTGATTTGGATAAAAAATTGCCCAAAAATCATCGTATTCTAATACTCACGGCCAACATGAATTTAGAAGTTTTAGGAGGCTTTAACATAGAATTCTATACTTGATGAATGGCATAGATTTTATGTATGTTTAGTCGTTCATCCCATGTTAATTAAGGCCCGTTTAATTTTCTATTTTTCTAATAAATTCAAAATAAATTAGCCATTATTATTATTATTGGTTAAAATAGGATTAAATCAAAAGTAAATACATTTGTAAAGAAATAGTTAAAATAAATTGTACTTATTATAATTTTACATTATAAACTTAATATTTTTAGGTGATGCGAACTATTATAAGCGATACAGTAAAACCATCATTCAAATATAAGTGATGTCACCACACAATTATATAGTTATCAGCGGAGTCTTTACTTATGCTTCCGTGGTAGACTTATGAGAGTTTCAACATGAAGTTATGGGTTCAAGTATCCATTGTGGTATGTATGCTTGGATTAAAAAAAGAAAAATAAATTATAGGAATAAGGTGTTCAAAAATAATCTACAGCTTGTGAGACTTAATTGTGCCAAATGTGTACTCATGGTCCCTTTTTATTTATTTATTTAGTTTAGTTTTGTTTTTGTTTTTATTTTTTTGGTTTTTTAAACACAAGTACTTATGCTCGATGCACTCACACCACAGCAGTTTTTCATACTTGGACCTTTAACCTCACGTTGAAATACTTATGATTCTATCACAATCCTGCCAAAACAATCAAATGGGCAATGTCAGCAGAGTAATACCATTAACAAAAAACCAACATTTCATCATAAAACTGTTCACCACATCATCCACGGGAGCAGAGTGGGAACTATGCCGGTTTCTCATGTCATTAGATTACCCAAGGGGGGAGGCGCCTGTTAGCAAGACCAGCTCTTCTCCAACTTTGGTAGAGAAGATCAAGCATGAGTAAGGACCCTACTAAGAGTCAGTACACTGATATCTCCCTCTATCCAAAGGATAAAGGTTGACAGTCTACGATCTTCCAATTTGGAGACTTAGAGCGGATGGTCCATCCAAGCTACGGCCAGTTGGATAAATGGTCTGGATCATTTGGCCTTGTACCTCACTTTACTGGGCTCAGGGATTGAGGATGCTGTAAATATCATCCAGATCTAGTAGGTTGTCTTCCACTGGACAATGGAAATAGAAAATGACCAACCGTTCAAATTCAAGTGGAAAGATTGGATGGCTGCTACTTAATTGTTTGTCCATGCTACATCCGTGGTCTCACGATTATCAAAATATCTAATCTGGTCATACACACGTTCTAGGTGTACCGCGGGTTTACGCGTGGGTACGGTCCTCTATAGTCCGCGGGAATATCATATAATAATTATCAAACTTAAATAGCCGTTTCGTGCTTACTCACTCCATCATAGGTTTGCTAATCCCACACGCCTTCACATATATACTAGTGTCGTAGTCGGATGCAATATCCAATCCATCCATCGGAACTATACCACAATGTAGATACCCTCTGGTAAGGTGGGCCAGAATCAACTGAACAAATGTACGGTTGTGAAAAACTTGACCTAAAATTTCTAACCACTCAATTATTTCTAATATCACGGCACACTGATTGAGTGGACCACTTTACCTTTTGACAGTAGAATTTGCATGGAGTTCCACATGATGGATGGCTTGGATATTGCAGCTGCCTGACAATGATGGGGTATGTGGGGGCGTGTGCATTAGCTGACTTGTACTCGCGTGTGGGTTTATCAAAGGTCGTCCAACAGTATATTATGCTATACATTTTGGAATCTGTTTCTATGGAAGGACATTTCCTTCCCTCCTAAAACATAGTGAGAGAATCAAAGCAAGCCCCACCAATTGTAGACTTTTGAAAGGAAAGAAGAAAATGCTAATAACGTCGCGTTGGTGGGCCCCACCAATTGTAGACTTTTCAAACGTTGATTTTGATGTCGCCTTCGCATGTCAAGATAAATTGCCATGGTCTTCATGGAAGGAAATAGGGCTGTTTGAGTTTGGATAGAAGGGGTGGGTAGGGAAAATGGGGAGAACTCCTTGCTGTGGGAAGGTTGGATTGATGAAGGGGACATGGACCCAAGAAGAAGATCAGACGCTCATAGCTTACATCGAGAGAAATGGACCCGGCAACTGGCGTGATCTTCCTAAAAATGCAGGTAAAATGCCGCATCCCAGAGTGCTAATATTATCTAGGGATACACCATACTAGTTAATTCTCTCTGTATTAAAATACCTGGGCTCGTAGCTTCTTGGGAGGGATTGGATTTTAAGTCAGTGTATGTTTGATCATTGGCCTTTTGATCCTAGTCATTTGTGGTGGAGATCTCCGGAATCCCTACATCGTCATGTCAATCAAGCTTTTAATCAGTTTGATTTTGTATGACTATTATTATTAATGCAATTTAGTTTTTTGAATCCATTTTTGAACTGTATTCGATCGTGATTAAGAAGAAATTATCATTTTCCAATTGAGAGGGCTGTTTCATCTTAGCCGAGTTGATCATCCGCGACTGTTACAATATTGGTGGATCAAAGTATATATAGGAACGGATTAACAAACGCATTGCAATATGCAAGAGAACACAAAATATAAAATAAAATACACCAGAAATTCAACTTACATTAAGGAAGAGCACTCTTTTATTGAGATTACCAATCTCATGACATTCCTCTCTTCATTTAGGCAGCATTCCACGGTGTCAATCTTGATCTTACACAAGTGGGGGTCCACAGTTCATTGATCCGAAAAAAATGGATGGCTAAAACACTTATATCCACTTGTTTCATGCAGTGGGCCCCACTTGAATGTTAAATAGCTGATTTCCAAGATCATAAGATCCAAATGGTGTGGCCTATCCTATGCAAATCTCAGATCTTGAACGCGCTTGTAATTAGTAGGGTGTGGGTGGGCTCAGAAAATTTCTTATTTTGCGTACTGTATTTAATTATTCGTACTTGCAGGCTTATTAAGGTGTGGAAAGAGTTGCAGATTCAGGTGGATGAATTATCTGAAACCAGATATTAAAAGAGGGAACTATAGCAGGGAAGAGGAAGAAACTATCATCGAATTACATGATTTGCTTGGTAATAGGTATGGATTGACCAACTTTCGCTTCGTAGGAGCCTTTTTTATTTCAAAAATATGAATATTAGGCATGATTTTCGTTTGCAAGCCTTCGGATCAAGACCAGATTCAAGTTTGGATCCAAATTTCCATTCATTTCTATACTTGAAACCTGAATTTTGTAATGTTCTTTGTATCATCATCATCTTCGCCTTATACCAATTACTCTGGGTGAGGTAAAGATCCCTTATAAGTAGAATGAAAAAACCCATGTTGTATGAATGGACCGAGATGGCCTCATGCAGGTGGGGAGCCTTTCCATTAATATGCATGAATACTTGCCAAAATAGCACAAGTGCATGAGGTCTGATATTTCCATTACGTGGACTACGCTGTTAACTTGCTGTACTAAAAATCGGGTTGCTTAAATAGCTCCTCGTTTGTTTACACTGAGGCCAGAAGATCTATCAGTGTGCCGTAATGGGAAGCTCTGATCCCACACCTATGCCATAAGGAGTTATTTGATACTCTGGCTTCGTAGGATGCTTGATATGTATGTAGGTAGAAATGGTATAAGTGGCATGTGTTAACTGAAATTAAACGGACTAAATTGTAGAACCCACTACCGATAAGTATTAAGTTTCGAAGCACAATGATTTTTTTTTTTTTGGAAAATAAGATTCAATCTTAATTAGCGCGAGGATTCTCGTTTAGATATCAACAAGTTTCTAGAAGTCAAAACTCCAGATCAAGGGTCTGCCTGAATGTTATTAATTTCCCGTACGTACAGTTGGCTTCCGGTATCGATAATATTTCTCCCTTTTCCTAAAAAAAGAAGAAACAAAAAAAATTCTCCCTTTTGCTACAAAAAGAATGAAAAAAAAAAAAACCAAAAAACGCTGTCCGTATGTGAAGAATGAAAATGTTGATCCTT
Source organism: Magnolia sinica (assembly GCF_029962835.1). NCBI lineage: Eukaryota > Viridiplantae > Streptophyta > Magnoliopsida > Magnoliales > Magnoliaceae > Magnolia > Magnolia sinica. The sequence goes on along the minus strand of NC_080573.1, from coordinate 3,966,695 downwards.
CAAGTTAGAAAGTCTCTCCCCTATCTATACCAAGAGCAGGGAGAATGTCACATGTTAGCACTGGAGTATGGTCTGACTGATGCATGAGAACTGTATTGCCGAGCTGATGCACAAGAGTAGTTCACCCCAAGCAATAATTGCTTCATCCATTGTTAGGCCTGGGGCCAAAAATCAGGCCAACTCATGATTTATGTGGGCCACACCAAAGGAAACAGTTGGAGGATAGACACACTATTGCTTTTTTATTTTATTTTATTTTATTACAGGGCTCACTGTACTGATAATGTAAAATCTACACAAACAATTGATGCCATATAAAAATTTAGGCTCATCCATGATTTAGGTGGGCCACACCAGAGGAAAATAAGTTTGAAGGGTGGTCGTCCCTGTACATTGTGTCCAATCCTGTGGTCCAACGGATTGAGTCGATCTAGTCTAGGTATTTTTGACCTTTCAGTTTATAGACTTGAATCTTTCCTGTCAATATAAGTGTCCAACGGATTCAACACTAGGAGCCTTTTTTTGTTTTTCCAAAAAACCTCCATATCATTGATATTATAAACAGGGAATGTACAAACTGGAGATTCGGGAGGGCGAACCACAAAAAGCTAGGGCCTCTCCTATTATATCAAGAAAAGAAAAAACAACCAAAAGATCAGACCAGACAATCACTAAACGGACTTAGCTGGCCTGGTTCTAATCGTTCCAAGACCGACTTTATCTAGGAAAATCAGCCCCCTAATCTGCCTCGGAAGGGAAGATGCATGGGGGATAATAGAGGTCGTTTGGAGCTCACTACCCATACGGGCCATGGCATCAGCCGGCCCATTGCCCTCCCTGAGAGTATGGTTGAGAGAGCAAGCACCAATCTGAATCAAGGTTGAAATTCTGGAGACCCAATATCTCTGAGGCCAAGGGTGCGCACCTTCCCAAGGAGGTTTAGAGCGATCTTGGAGTCAGATTCAATTTCGATATTATGCAGCCCTGGATCCAGACAGAGGCTAACTCCATCATGAATTGCACGCAGCTCGGCAAGATTGTTGGAGCCCATCCCGTAGCCAGTCGAGAAAGCAAAAAGCAGATTTCCATTTTTGTCCCTGCAAACGCCACCGATTTCATGGCATTGTCACTCTTATGTGGGTAGGGAACAAGCGCACTGATTCGTCATTGATCACGTTGGTGGACACCTTCCTTTTCGTCTCGTCATCAATCTCCCCACACAAGATAACCAAAATAAGAATACTACGTGTCTTACAGCCCAATAAGTGGTAATGGCCAACAAGGTATTGAGATCCACGGCACAGTTCTTTCTTGGCCAATGTCCATTGTGTTCAATCTTAATGTCCAACATATTTCCATAACATGTTTTTGATGTTCCACACACATTAATGAGACTAATAAGTGAATAAATGAATGTATAGAGAGTAATATTATTTTAATGATACATTTAAAATGGGCCACACCAGGGAAAAAAAAGAAAGAATTCGAATGAATGTATCATTAAAAAGAAACGTATAGAAAGTATAAAAATTGTCTTTAAAGGGCAGAACCCCAACACTAAGTTGTTGTCACAAATGAGATTGGTTGAATGATCCTAACCCCTCATAAGTGGACACTTATTTCTTGAAATAAGACCATTGGTTATTTTTCGTTTTTAACCAGATCACTGAATAAGAGTAATATTATTTTAATGATATACATTTAAACCAGAACCCATAATCTGGATTATTAACTTAAATTACTTGTATGAAAATAGCCACCTGAAATATAAGCCCATGCCACTTTTCATGTGGGTCACACCTGGTCTAGAATAGTAATGGAATTTGGAAAAAATGCTGAGCAACTGTCTATAATATTCAACATAAACATGAGGCCTACTGGACAAGTGAACCATCTTTGCTTTCGGCCCAAAACAAGTTCGAGGTGGTCCCCATTTGATGGAGGGGCACGACCTGCACAGGCAAGCCACAAATCACCTCATTAATATAGCCTGTCCAAATCTCCTTAGAAGATTGCGTGTTACATTCAAGTTCTTCCACTCCAAACAGTTACATAAATGTTATCTAATGCTCTTCGCTTGTTTATAGATGGTCTACGATCGCGGCAAGATTACCAGGTAGAACGGACAATGAAATTAAAAACGTTTGGTATACTCACCTGAAAAGGCGGCAGAAACAAAATCCAACGATGAAAGAAACCAGCCGGCCTGCCGTGGAAATATCCAAATGTAACGCCGGAGCATCAAAGGAAGAGTCACGGTCTGTTCCCTCACCCTTGAATATTCCAACCATCACAGGATCAGAAAATTCCAGCTACATTCACATGTGTGGCCAACAGTCTTTCGGCAATTCATCTCCCTCAAGCAGCAATTCCTTGAATTGCAACAAGATTATCATGGAAAATTATATTGAATTGTCTGCGATGGTCGAACCATTGCTTCAATTGCAGTTCTCTCCCGTTCTGAATGGAGATTCCGAGTGTCCAAGTGATCCCTACCACCACGACAATCTCAGAAGTTTTTGGTTAAATCTGTTGAAGGAAGCGGGAGAGTATGGAGAGGATCGGACGATCTGGTCGCGTTTATGAGCCGTTTGGCTGGTTGGTGGTAGTTTTGTGGCGGAAAAATGATTTGAATGTTTTGTATTATATCACGTTTGTATTTGATTGGGAAAACGTTACAGTGCTACTGATCACTGCATGAGAACACTATCTATCAATCTGGGATGTCCATTACGTCCAGCACACATTTCAGAGGCAATCACAATGATGGGATGGGATGATCCCAACCATCCAATCAACAGGTTATAAAATGGATGGTCATATCATATATATAGAAATGGACTCAAACGACAAACTAGACCGTCTGTTTGTTGGGGCAAATCTTAGATTGGTTGTGGTTCTAAGGACCGTCTGTCATACATTGAGTGGGACACTGAATATCAAGAAACAGATATGATCCACCCAATTGAGTTGATGGACCTGATTTTCATATCAGGGGATCATCATTGTGGGGTCCATCTTATGTACGGATAAGATATTCTACGTGTGGTAAAAGAATGGCTGCATTATCACTTGTGATACAGCCACATTATATGATCATTCTCATTTTTCCCTTCTCTTTCGTCTTCTGGCTGATCCAGTGCCTCTGGGGGCACTGAAGTTACTACGCCTTTATATCATGCTTAGATCACACTGCATATATGAGCCAGGATCTGGACTGTACACTTCTCTCGTGCACCAGAGGATTGATGGTTAACCAAAAATTGTCTGCTCTGAGGATTCTGAGCGACTAATCTAGAAGGTGCGATTGGACACTAAAAAATCACGGCTAACATCTAATGAGAAACGATCGCAATGAGTAAATCATATTATAGTTCTAATAGGGAATTTTAAGTTAGTGGGCAACCAGCGGAAGACCCCACAGGATGAACGGTCATGATCTGAACGATCTATGCCACGTTTATGCGCGACAGCTAGTGTTCCGCTGGAAACACTGGATCAGCTCTCCCTTAACACACGCTTTGTTGACCGTCTGATCGTAAGACTTCACCAAATCACACCTAACACAGCATACACGGTGAGGATTAGCCGATTAGGTGAGGCAGGGTAACAGCTTAGTCGGTCAAGCCCTGATCATGGGACCCACCTCGATGTGATGTATGTGTTGTATATCCGTGCTGTCCATCCATTTTGACAGATCATTTTAGGCCATGGTCTTAAAAAATGAGGTAGATCCAAATCTCAGGTTAACCATATAGTAAGGGTTGAATTACCACCATTAAAAATTTCTTGTGGGCCAACGAATTTTGGATCAAGCTGTTATTTGTTTTTTTTTTTCCATCCAAGTCTGTGGGACATTACCAACAGGTTGGATGGCAAATAAATATTACACTGGGTTGTAGAAAATCTTCAATTGCAGGCATTCAATCACCACGCAATACCAAAAAATCGAGCATGGGGCTTGGACATTGAAACTTTTTGGGTACGGATTAAATCCGTAGTAGCAAAACTACGAATTTAATCCGTAGCTAAAACCCGATTGATCCGTAGCTAAAGCTTACATCTTTGCCACCACCTTATTAGATATTGATAATGCTTAAGGGACTCCATGGAGCCCATTTGAATATATTTTTTTGATCTAAGCTGTCCATCAATTTTGATATACAATTTCATTCGATGAGCCTAAAAATTATGTAGATTAAAGGTCTAAGTCGAACACACTATAAGAAATAATAAAAATTAATTTTCTATGGTTAATATGTTGTGTGGTCTTCTTATAGCTTCGATCTGACTCATTTTTTACATAAACACTTAAAATAATATTTTAAAATTAATGGACGGAATGGATAAATAAAATACATCACGGTGGGCCCCACGGTCCTAAAACCCAAAGTCTTTATGGGCCGTCCATCATGCGCCCCTCTCAAAACGAAACGCACCCTCCCAAATAGAAATCAGTTAGCCCTTTTCTCCCGCGCGTAGCAAACCTCCCAAAACCCATCTCTCAATCTCTCTCTCCATCTCTCTCTCTCTCTCTCTTTCTCGCACTCAGCCTCTCCATCTCCCTCGCCCTCTCTCGATCTCCCGCTCTCCCTCATGCACTCGGCCTCTCCATCTCAGTCTGCCCTTTTCTCCCGCATGCAACAGACCTCCCAAAACCCATCTCTCAATCTTCAAAAACCCCTTTCGCCGCAAAAAGGAGAATAAGAAGGAGAAGGAGAAGAAGATCTCTATATAGGTAGAGCCATTTCTCACGGCTGCGGCATTCATCGGACACGATAGAAGCATATGGGCTCAGAACGAGACTTTCCCTCAAGTTTGTTTTCCTCGTTTCTGTTTGTATTCTTTGACTGAAATCTGAGATGGGTTTTCTTTTGATTGCTTATGTGGATTGTATAAGATGTTACCAGTCGAATCGGGTCTGGTTCCAATGCTTTGATGGAGATTTTCAATTGGGTGTTTGCTTGTTTGTTTAAATAGCTCATGAGATTTGGTGATTGATTGGATCTCTTATTTGATTTGGTATGGAATTGCTCTATTTTGATTTGCGGATTCGATGTGGGTTTTTGGTTTTTTATCATGTTGGATGATTTTTGAGATTGGTTTGAGGGGGGAACATTCATACATTTGATTTAGGTTTGCTGTTTTAATCTGGGTTTGAGAAGATATCGGATGTGGGTTTTGTTTATTTTCGGGATCGGATTTGAGGTTGCAGAGGTGATGTGTTTGTATCTTTCGTTTTTCTATATTGATTAATGGATTTGCATTTCAGGGATAGTGACCTATTAGAGTATGATTTGTTTGGATAATATTGGGATTTTATAGGAATCTGCTAGCTGACTTGTGTAGGCACACCGAAAAAGTTGCTTGCGCTGCCGGAGAGCTGTGTAGGAAAAAAAAATCATCAGATCCACCCTGCCCATTAGGTGCAGTCACATTTTCACCAAGGATCCTAAGAATCAGTCAAATCCAAGAGTTAGGCATGTTGCACCATAGGGAGCGGTGGAAGCATCCTGTACTTGTCCAACATGTGCTTGATGTTGCAAAGGTATTAAAAATGGGACTTTGAAATGATGAATATGTTGTGCCATGCTCCAACCTTTTAATGAACTTAAATTTCTTGATTGGATCTCATATTCTGATTGATCTGCATGTTTTGTATAGTATGTGGCAAACTTTTATGAGATCTGAACTCTCATCAGGTAGGTTGGCCCCACCTTAGATGGTTCATATCCCAAAATTCAGACTGATTGGACAATTCCAACCCTTGGCTTGGAAAAATTGAATTGGTCAAATTAACTTTGTTTGACACTTCTTATAACCATATGATTTCTTTCCATACAAGTTCTATAATAGAATGGTTAGGATTGTTAAATCAGTGTGATATATATTTGGGTTATGGCCCATTCAACCTATAGGCTACCTTATGATTGGTTTGGATCTCATAAAGATGGTGAGAAACACCACAGTATAGCATATTTTACATGTAATCACAATAGAAAACCTAGTTAAGGGTGTCATAAAGTCAGATGCATGCAACCACAAGCTAATCATCCTGACTGCTTCTAAGTGGGGTGTGGGCCACACTATCTACAACAAATTAGGTTCAAAAATCAATCTGAACTACCTATAAAGTCCAGATGACATTTTTATGGGCTCAAAAATCACATTGATCAGATGATCCAACCTATTCGTGATTTGTCCCTATTCTTGTAGCCATCCTTTCCCTGAGCAATGGATGGATGGTTATGATTGTCCAACAAAAGTGACTTTTTTGAATCATAAGCAATTTATGATGAGTTTTGACATATCTCATTTCAATCTTTTTGCTAGTGGCATTCGGTAGCAGCTACAGAGAAGGGATACGGAAATTCCAACTGCAAACAGAACAAGCCGAGCTTCTCATCCAGTCCATTCATATACTGTACATCCTGGCTATAGGTGCATTTTTCGTTCATCTTCATTTCTCAATGCATGTGTTAAAAACCTATAAAAAAAACATACCAATAGAGCAATTGCATTGGAGAGCAATCAACATAGTACAATTTCTGCTCTGGTACTGTTGATATGGATATCCAGCAGATTCTGTACTGCTGATCTTAGGCCATGTTTGGATGTGTTAAATTGCAAGAATGATCAATTTCCCCAATACAAGATACAATGTGAGCACTGTCTCACAAAGGGGGCATTTATGGATGGTAAGTTAAGATAAGCTAATTTATAGAATCTGTATTCCCTCATTTGATACCATATCTTAATTAACTGTTGTCTCTTTATCTCTTAATTACTTCTACTCATTCATTCTAGATTCTTAGGTTGGTGGGCAGTCTTACATCTTTGTAACGTGCTTTTTAGGTACATGTAAAATCCATTGTTTCATGTGCAACGGGTGCTTTGATTTTTGCTCTTTGTTATAAATTTCCAAAGCATGACTCACTCGTTCCCTTTGGTAGACATGGGATTCTGTACCAAGATACCCCACTGCCCATTTGGTGGTTGGTAGGAGTTCCATGCAAATTTAAGTTTCTATTAATGCTAGTTTTTCAAAAAGTGGGCAAAAAATGTGGATAGGTAGTTGGATGTCTGTGACAGTCTCATCTATTGACGGGTAAAGATCTTTTCCCATTTCCTAATTCTTAAGATGCTACAAGTTTTAGAAGGCTGGTTTAGATACTATTGGATGGCTGTCATGTTTTTTGACTTAAGGGATGCCAAGAAAAAATGAAATATTTTTATGCAGTTTTGATTTGCTGGAATCTTTTGACAGGATAATCCTTAGACGTGGTTTTTTACTAAAAATTTTGGATGGTATAGTCTGTGGTTTTTTTTTTTTTTTTTAAAAAAAAAAAAAAAAAAAACCATATTAGTTGCTTTCAAAATTGAGTTTTGCTGTCATGGAGTCTTCATCGTTGTTATCTACTTTATGCGCCTCATGTCACTTTATGCAACCAATGGTGGTTTCCAATAGCTGAAAGCCTTTATTTAGGGTGCCACTTCTATTTCAAAATTTCATGATTTTGAGGAAATTCCAGATGTAAAGTTGCTTACCTCTATATTTTAGCTATCACTATTAGGCACTGTTGGTAAATAATGGGTTTGCTCACATATGGCTTGTAGGGTGGCGCTGAAAGGGTGCAAGGTTTGCTTCAAATACTAACTAAGATGGATGGGTTCAAATTAAGTTTCAACATCACAGGCATGCATTAAGAACTGTCCTTTAAGTTCTAGAGTAAATATAATATAATTTTCTGTTAAAATGGTCGTTTTGACAAGATTATAAAGGTTGGTTTACCATCTAGTGATGGAAGGCTGGCCATATTACAGGTATCCTGTCCTGGGAGTTGGCAGTGTTAGATTCAGCATCATTATGTCTTCTGCATTAGATCTTGGTGGAGGTTCTCATGTGTGGTTCACACCTATAACATGTTCTCAATCTACCCACTTGTATCAAAAGAGTACGTTTGAAATCGGTCGAGAAGATAGTACTGAAATTCTAGAGGAGTTAAAGCCGAGGTTGGCATACAGGGAAGTAGCCGTGGCTGTTCTCATTAATTTGGAATGCATGTTTATATTCAGCTGCCACTTTGTATTACTGTTTCTGATAAAAATTGATGAAGTTTGTGGTGGTTCATATTTTACATCTTGTTATGATGTCAAATTTTTTATTTTTATTTTTATACCAACTGTTGAGTTTGGATGAAAGTGAGAGGTGTTTCCCATCCTCTGGATGCACTTTTTGCATAACACCAAGGTCTGGAGATGCTTCATATGGAAAAGAGTTTGTTTACAAAAACTTCTAACATGTCACTAGAACTCAACTCTTGGTGCAGTATCTCACCACTTTTCTAATGAAATCTTGTTGCTTCAAAAAAAAAAAAAAACACTCTTAGATATTTTCTCTTTTTTTCTTCCTTCTGGTTTCGGTGTTTTTAGTTTGATAAGTGGTGGTAAGTGGTGAAATCTTTTTCTTTTCTTCTCATCTTTATAGGTATGCTTCAATTATGGCAATAGAGAGTAAACCAAAACTTTCAAAGATCTAACACACTGAGTCTTAGATTTGACGTATACATCTCATTGTAAAAAGTGAATTTCTTTTCCTATATCGTTCTACATCCTTGGACATGAAGATATGATCTTTTCTCTTTTCATAGCTTTCCTTGTCATGATATTTGATCTTTTCTCCATGTGGACTTTGCACTTGATGCAGGTGGTGACCATAGGCTATTAGCTAGAGCAATCGTCGCATCGTAGCTAGTTGTTGTGTTGTTATTGGATTGATTTTGGTATTTTTTTGGATGACCTTATGGACAAAGGTGAGATGATGAGTCAATGTCTGCTTTGTTTATATTATGGGAGGGAATGGTGAGACAATCTCAGCTAAGATTAGGATCAAGAATCTGATTCATATAGATCTCCCTTGAATCATCATTTACCATGAAAATTCTAGTTGAGTGTAGAAAACATTGCTAGCTATTCAAATAAATGTGTCTCTTGATTGTCACTTAAACTGTAAATCATTTTTTGCAAGTGCCTGAGATCATGATCACCTATTAATGCAATATAAGGCATATATGTGTGTGCATGCAGATGTGCAGGGACTAAACAAGAAAATATGCTTCACGAGGGCCCTGACATCAATAATCTCCTATCGCAGGGCCGCCTGGCCCTCCTCAAGCCGAGCTAAGCTGGCTTCCCTAGCAGCCCGTTCAGTGTCAGGCTCCAATGTCGTAGGAGGGGAGCTCTCATCTGTGTCCTGAGGCTCCTCTTCTTCTTCCTGTTCCTCCTCTATCTCTTCTCTATTTTCCTCTTCGCTTTCATACTCCTCACATAGCTGTCTTATCCTCACTCTCATCAAGTCGGGCTTGCCGCTGCCATGACCCGATTTCCATCTGATTGAGAGTAGTTTCGTTGATATAATGGGTCGGCACCGGCATTTCCGCCCCAAGTTTGTAGCAAAACTCACATGCTTGCATGTGAGTCGGCCGAATGGGAACGAATCAGACGCTCTAGTAGAGCGTGCGATAAGAACTATCTGTCGCAGAACATAAGTAGGCACGAACAACCTTGCTCCCTGCCCCAATTGGTATAGGAAATCTACCATCAGGTGGGTGCACTCACTGCGGTTGCTCCACCTGGGGTACATATTGTACGTGAAGATATGGTGGAGCAGACGGAAGTCGTCAGTCATATTGGTTGCTAGGACGCTGTTGTTTGGATTCCAGTGGGCCAGTTGTTTACAAAGGAATCGCGTGCGGCGATCCCTTTCACGTGCACTCCTCAAATTCTTCTTCCTTGCATGGGCCTCGCCAAGCGGCATTCTCATGAGTCGGGCTATCAAGCCAGCATCAATTGTGGCCTCCCGATCTCTACCCACTGGGATCTTGACCTGCAAGGGCTCCAGCATAGGCTCTCGAATGTGGGTGTAGAAGGCTCGGACTGTGCCCACATTTACGCTGTACTCGCCCTTAAATACGGGATCCCACCAGGCCTCGACCAGGCAGTCCATCACCAGATATTGCCCAAAGAGCCTCTCATCCACATGAGCTTCAAAAAGGACCCTGCGACCATGAAATCTCCCATGAGACATATCCGTCAGAAGGATTCTTTCAAGGAGAGCCCTGGGATCAAGCTCCCGCTTAGTCCTTATCTCTCGATTAACGCTTGCACTAGCGGTGATGCCTCTTAGCCTCCTTGAACTAGTAGGGCTACTAGGCCCGGCTTCATCCACCGGAGGCCTTTTCTTTCCCATGATAAAGATGATGGTGGAAATCGAGAAAATGGCCGTCACAAGCTCGAATAAAGCCATTGGAGTGGAATGATATGTGGGAATGAGATGGGTTGTTGGGCTTGGAGGTATATGAGACACAAATGAGAGATTTATGCACTCAAATCGAAGGAAAAGAGAGAGATAGGAGAGGGTTTTGATAGGAAATGGTGGAGGGGTGTGTGTATTGAAGGAAAATGAGGAAATGGGTGGATGGAAGGGAGATTTGAGAGAGAAATAAGAGTTTTTGAAGAAAAGGGAGAGCTTGGAGGGGTATGTTGTGAAGAGGGGGAGTATTATGGGGGGGGGGGTTAAAATCGACCCAACATACATCAGTGGGTCATACAACCCCCTAGAAGCGTCGGCCCGAACCCGCCCGCCAGGCGGCGAGGCCTCGCGGAACCGGCGAGGCCCTCGCCAACCTTTTGACAAACCGGTGATGGCTCGCTGGTGGGGCGAGGTCCTCCTGCCCCTTGGACCTTAAAAATGTGTGGGTCCCATCCTAGGTCCCCCTGGAGGTGTCCCATTTGACCCCCGACTTCCCTTTGAGTCGTTTCAGGTCATTACGTGTATTTTCTGATGTATATTCACATTTATTGATTGCTGAAGGCTGGGATGTGGTAAATCGTGGTCTAAACCCGTCAATAGACGGTCTAAGGGTGATCCGGGGTTGTCTCAAGCTATCACAGATATGTACAGACCCGATTTCAGCGATCGTTTTCGGTAAATTTCGCCAATTGGCGAAACTGGGAAACCTAAGCTTGTTCCTACACTTTTCTCGCACCAACCAAGGTCTAAATGCGTCAGCACACATCGTGTGACCATAACCCAGGTCTGGTTTAATCTAAATCATGCTCTGATACCAACTTGTAACGCCCTGAAAATCGGGGGTCGAGTAAAACCCAACTCTCGAGTTCCAACACATCACTTATGCAACATATTTAATGATGGTTGCATGTTGTTTGTATTAGTGCATAAAACATGAATAAGATTAAGCCCAAAACAACAAAATATAATCCAGGGACAATTGTAGTACGTAAGCGGAAGATTGAAACGAATATATATAACTTTATAAACCAGTATAGGTCCCCAAAGTATGTATGCGTTGCCAGGTCAATAATTACAAGTACTATTTTAAAATACAATTTTTTTTTTAAAAATGTGATAGTCCACAAGTATGACCCTGAAGCCCCACCGATCAAAGCGGTCTATATAAACCCGCTTGAATACTGCATATATGAGAAAACATCCTCATCGTCTACGAAGTCCGTCTCTTCCTCATTAGTCGGGTCTCCATCTGCAACTAAGACAGAGTCTGGTTGGTGTTTAAAATACCGTCCCGTAACGTGGGAGTGAGTGATCAACTCAGTGGAACAATAAAGCAAAGATTAACATGTTCTCAATTCAGTCAAGCACTAATGATAAAATAATACAATCAAACATCCTTAAGTACTCTGATTAATGCAAGAATGGTATGAATAAATGATGTATGCCCTCTCCTGCACTCCCTCTGTGATCTTCATCTAACGGTGGCGCATGTCAGTTACTTCCTCGTGTTCTCTACTCAACGCCAAACGGCACATGCAGTGCGGTGCATGAGCGTGATTGCCAAGTTCTTATTAGTCCTTTTCATACAACAGAATTGGGAAGCTAAGGTACCTCCCTTATATCAATTCCCAAACGATGATCCATTCTAAGGTTGTCAGTCCTAGTAAATCTCATATGATATTACGGTTCTAGGTCACTACAAAGGGCTCGTCACCTTATTAGTGTAGGCCTAATTTGTACTCTTGTTGATATGGAAATGGTCGTCGCCTCTATGCAGTCTTAGAGTATGCTCGAGGTCACTACAAAGGGCTCGTCACCTCATCAGTGTAGGCCGACAGCTCGAATATAGTGTCCCATACTACCGTATTCGGCTCACGAGGCTGTGTTGTTTACTGGACACTACGGGGAGGCTCGTCACCCCAACGTAGGCTGACAGCTCAACCACGGTGTCCCATACCACCATGCCTAGCTCATGAGTCTTAGCGGATCGAGGTACCAAGGTTAAAGGGTTTTCACTGGTGAGTTTGGTACCTTAGATTCAAGCAGCAGCGTCCATACATGGTGAACATACATCGGGTCAATCGGGTTACTTAACGAGCTCGACCGGTACGAGCACACATCGAATTGATCGACATGAAATGCACGAGCACTCTGTGTGGCCTAACCACTGTCGACAACTGAAGTACGGCTCGGACTCATCGAACACATCATGTGGGGCGAAAACAACCTCAGCCACTAAATCAGGGCCTGTTATCGATTGCCTGGACTATATTGTAGTCCCAAACATATCCAATTCCAACAAGTATTCGTATGAAATAGTCAAAGCAGTAATAAACACATAATTCCAATCCTACAACCATTTAAGCTTGTTATGAAATACAACATACACAGAAATTCACACATGCGCATTTCATAAGTAAAAAGACAATATAATATAAGTTGCATGGAGAAAATCATACGCATAGTCAAGATAGTTGAGAATCTTATCTCAACACTCATATAAAGTACCTGATGCCAAGTACTTGCTCATTCAGACATTTTTACGAACACTTAGACTACCCCTTTTTAACATACACAATGTATGTTGGCCATAACATATACTGGGGCAAATCCTTTTGCCAAGGAGTTGTTACACGTATAACTAGTATGAACACATGACAATTAATCATGGCAAACACACTTTCAAATTCCATACGTATATGATCCTTTCTACAAATACATAGAATACACTAAACTCAATATAGTTCATATATATCTGAAACGCGAAACAAACATCGCATTTGACATGTGAAATAGCACCCACATCAGTAATAAACCATTAACCGACATTGAAAGCCTTGAAAACCATAACCTATACGTTCATAGTCTGCACCTTTTACCGGTAAACGCGTATCGAACTCAGTTTGTATACTGAGTCTGTGTCTACGGCACCACAACAACCTATATTAGGGAATAGGTTAGCTATTTCATCTAATACAATAGTTGAAAACCCTAAAACAGGTTAGGATTAGGATTCCTTACCCAAGTACGGTGTCAGAATCGCCCGTATAGCGATACAAGGATGGTGGTTAAGCACGTGGAGCGTCAAGGAAAGACCCCGACAACTAACTCCCACTCTCACTCTCACTTTCTCTCTGTTCCCTTCTCTTTTCTCTCCTCTCTCCCCTAGAGTTTCTCAAATTCGTATGAGGTGAGAGAGAGAGGGTTTAAGGTCCTTATATAGGCCCACGACTGATGGAAATGGCCCCAAGGCCAAGGTATACTTAGGTTATATCCAAAGGGTGTCTGTTTCAGCCCATCGGAGCACTTCTGGTGGCTCCTTTTTCACGTGCGGTCAGACTTAAGCTCCCTGACCATGGATCTAGGTCAAACTAAGTTTTCGCTCTGATCGGGTTTACAGATCGACCGTGGCAGACCAGTTTTAGTTCAACGGTCATCGTCACTCGATCAGGGCCACAAGTACATTGCCATGTATGAGAAATTTTTCCTGATCTAAGGGTATATTTGGGTCAGATTCTGACAATCTGAATCCTTGTATTTGGCCCACAAGCGACATGATTTAGTTAACTTAAATTCAGAATTTACTTTTAAATATATTCACGTTTCTCACACACTTTGCTCCAGGCTTAAGTTTTGTATTTCTAGACACAATTAGGACTTGATTTTCGAGAGGGTTGTCAAGTCCAATAATGCGGTCATAGCCGTATGGTTTCGGGGTAATCGGACTTTTGACGTGCGGTCCAGGTCCGATACGGAGTTTCAGTGTGCTCCCGAGAGCAAACGGGATTAGGGATTGATTCTAGATTTTAGGGTAATGTAGCGTCAATGATTTTGCACGTTTTGGATCTTACAGATCATATTTAAAGTGATTAGTGCTAATTTCACAAGTACTCTACTTTAGCACTTGCTCATACTAGCTTAATTTCTAAAGGATTTGGTCCTGGGTGATTTCTGCCTGAGGTGGTACTCGGGTCCTTGTATGGATTTTTTTGAGACGTTACAACCCTGCACCGTCTCAATCATGGAAACTTGGCTGAGTCATGTCAGTGTGGACCCACAGTTGCACCACAAGAAAGAAGTGAGAGACAGAATTGCGTTGAGTCAGGTTAACCATCTCTTTTGTGGTTTCTGTTGAAGCTGGAAAATGGACTTTCCTTTTGCCCACACAGTGCCTTTGTTCTGAACTGGAACCGGCCAAACAATGGCCAGGTTTCAGGCAGACAACAGGCCTAAATGGTGGCCGTAGTTAGGGCTGGAAACCAGCCAAGTAATGGCTGTGATCATGCCCAGAACAAGGCTGAAAAATGACTCTGTTTCAGTCCAGGCCCAAGCTAAACAATGGCTGTGGGACGAACTGAAAGATCATCTTGAAGAGGGTCCCTGTTTTGGGCCAAAGCTGAGCTGATCTATGGCTCTGTCCCAGACTGAAATCTGACCCAACAACATCTGCGTCTTAGCCCCAAAACCAACCCTCTTAATGACTGTGATTTGGGCCAAGAAACAGGCCTTCACCAGGCTTTGTCTTGAGATGAAATAAGACTGAAACTGTGGCAGTAAGCAAGCTCCTGAACGAGCTCTGTATTAGGCTGAGAGTGGCCAACAAGTGGGCCATGATCTGGACAAGAAATCGGGCCTCAAGTAGGCCCTGGTTCGAGTCCATGCACTAGCTTTGCAGCTGGACCATAGGTCGAGTGATGCCGGGACTATTAACAGGCCATGATTAACATCAGAGGCAGCCCGAGTGGTGTCTTTTTCGAGAAAAAAAATGGCCTCATCTGGCCGTGTAAATAGGCCAAAAATTAGGCCATGAATAGCCTTCCCACACAGCTGAAAATGGCTCCTATCCAGGCGATAACTTGGGCCCTGGATCAGGCCAATAACAAGGCTCTATTTGGGGCCAGGATTAGGTCAGTCAATGGCCGAGATCTGGGTTAGGTCTAACGCTGAAAGCCAACTCTATGTGGGCCGATTACAGCAAGGAAGTAGGAGTGGGCCGCACCTTGTTTAAAAATAGGTGGGCCACACCATATATAGCTATAGGTCCCACCTGAGATTTAAATCTCAGTGGGCCGCACCTCACGGCCAAACCAGGTGGGCTTCACCATACTTAACAGAAGGCTTCACATGAATCCCTGATCGAGCCTTCAAGCAAGGGCTGAGATCAGCCATGCTGTGTACTGAGAAGGGCCCCCATGAACGTCTCAATTAGGCCCAAAAATGGCCTGTAATTAGGCCCTGTTCCAAAGCAATAACCGGCCCTAGTTCAAATGGGCATTAGGTTGAATGCAGGGTAATAGGTGGGTCGTGGCTAGGGCCAATATCAGCCCTCAGGTGGGGTTGCACCAAATAGATTTTTGGGCTGAAAATCAGCCCAGAACTGGGCCGACTACAGCAAGCTGCAGGTGGGCGGCACCATGTGTATGACGAGTGGGCCGCACCTTGTGTAAAACCTGGTGGGTTGCACCTTGTGTAAAATCTGGTGGGCCGCACTCTGCACGATCTGGTGGACTGCCCCAATTAGTCTGGAAGGCCACCTCGGGGCTCGATTTGATAGGTCAGGCCAGGCCCAGATTGAGCCCACTCGTTGGGGCAAGCATTGTTGGGCCTGGACTCCTCTCAATGAGAGCCGGACCATCGTGATTTTGGGCCATTCAACCGACCATTTGGTGTCTTAAAACTTTGAGAACTTATCGGACCAATGCAAGGAAATTCTTTAGGGAACTATTTGAGTGACATGGAGCCACTAACTTCTCGAGGAAATTCGCATCAAGGGACGTACTATGACTTTCCTGGTGATGATTTTCCTCCCCATAAGCTTTTCATCCCTAACTAGACTAGAAATAGTAGTTTTGTTAATTTTAATGGTTAGTTAGACTAATGATAAATTGTGTGTGAAAATGGACTGTATTCACTTAACCTATCTATTTAACAAAATGATTCCTATGCTTACTATCGTTTAGACTTTTAATTATATACTCTGAAGTGCCTAGGTGAATGATTCAACCATTCATGTCATGTATCTTATGATTAAAGTGTTTTGATAAAAATATATGTATTATTTCTTATTCCCTAGTCATGATAAGATATATGTTGCTGATATAATGATGTGACACACATAATGCTGAAATCTCTCCATGGGGAGTCCTAGCAAAGGAGAGTCTGTGCTTAGGGTATAAATGGACTAGTTGTGATGTGCATAGGCCCCCAACATGGAGGTTTTGGTTGTTCCCATTTGACCATGGGGCTTATCATTCATGTGTGGTTTCACCTAACTGATTTGGGGTGAATTTTTCTAACCTTTCCGATACCGCTGTTTACCCATCTTTGAACCATCCATGCCGTAATACTTTAATCGCCATATTTAGTGATTTCAACCTTTCACCCCCAGTCGGCATTGGTGGTGGCCCTTTTACATTGAATTGATTGACCATATGTTGGTGGGTACTATATACACCCTAAGACGGAAGCCTCATGGGTTGGGGATGGTGGTCATGGGACACTATGCCCGAACCATCGGCCTACGCTAAGCCATGCGCTCCCCATAGTGACCGTGAGCTTATTTAAATTGGTTGATTGTAATTGGACTAATAATGACTTGGCTAATCATATATACATGGCATATTATGATGGCTTGGATCATTATGCCCATGCAATTACGCTGAGTGTTGCGCTAATGGCCAGTCATTCAATTTATGATGATGACTTTGATCATCATGCCCATGCGATTACGCTGAGTATTGCACTGATGACTAGTCATAATCATGGGTGACGAGCCCAATGTTCATCTAGATGTTTTACCTAGGGCACAGGCCGTCTGGATGTTTTACCTAGGCTGACGATTACATTTTATGCATCCATACATTTAACAAGACTGCATCTACTGTATTTTAGATTATCTGAATGTCTTTATGCTATTACTTGTTTAGGGCGGCGGTGTAAAATCTTGAGGGGAGATCACACTGAGCTGGCCACTCATTCATCAATGTTTAGCCGTAAAGAGGATGCAGGTACTAGAGCCGATGAGTACGCGACAGACTTGGAGACGGTAGTGGTCGAGGAGGAGCTATATGATGAGGAACCGCAACAGGAGGTGGCCGCCTATTTTGGGCTGAACCAGTAGATTAGCCCTTTATTTTTATTCCAGTACTTTTAGAATTTGAGAGACTTAAGGTTATGCCCAGTTGAGTGGGCTTGAATATTGTTCTCATCTTTGGATCATATGTATGCTACATTTTCATTTCCACTATATTGCACTTTGATTCATTGGTTGATCATCATTATCAATAGCTAACTCCTGGGTTTTTGGAATACGAGTTGAGTACTCGGGTTCTGAAAACTGGGGCGTCACATTAGTACCCTTTTTCAGTCCAAGCTCCTAAATTTACCTTGCAGCACAAACACGATTAAAATAATGCATTAAACAGTATCGTGTTCGTAAAATTCGGTAATAACTTGGGTCTAATATGCAATATTCGACCCTTAACATTATGGTTTCGAACAATTCTGGTAGCTGTTCTGAGAGTAGCTGTGTTGGCTACCCCTCGCGCATTCCAAATGAGGGCACTATCCATCAGTTACATTTCCTGAATTGATCACCCTCCTCTTTAGCCTTCTCAGTCTTCCACCCCATTTTTCCTGATTCAATCCTATCCCTGGTTTAGCAAATTTTCTAGCCCCTTCTCTCTTGTTTCTTATCTTAAAGATGGTTTGGAATGGGGGAGTCTTTATGATCAGCTGATCTACCAGCTTGTAGATTGTCCTGAGGAGGTTGGGGATATGAAATGAGACTGTCCTGTTCCTAATGGTGTGAAAGATTTTCTTGGCTGTCCAGAGGAGGATGGGAGTCTTTGCTGTTGCTGCTTGTTCTATTGTCTATGTGAAGATCCACACACTTGATTGGGGAGGGTCCTCCTAACTTGAGCAAAGAGTTGGAAGGAGAAAAGTCCACTGAAAGATCTCTGAGATTGATTTCCGCTTTGTTTATTTTAGTCCAAGAGGGCTAGTGGGATAATTCCCATGGCCTGACTATGTAGCCTGAAGGAGAGGTTTAAGATGCTGCATTTGTTCCTTATAATGTCCTTTGAGCCTTTCTTTTGGAATTGAATAGGAGAATTACCTTCCGATCTTGAACAAGTATGTTCCCTCCTACTAAAAATGTATCTGGCTTGTTGAAAAATGTTGCCCATTTGGGTTCCATTTGGCTGATTAGGATTAGACTGAGCATTGTAGAGATTGGATCTCCGATCATCATTGATATGCCCAGAAAGGAGATTATCATTAGGCTTAGGAAGTTGCGGGTTGGTGGGTAAAACCATAGGGGCAAGGCCTTCTTCAACTCCATGGCTACAGGCAGGTAGAAAGGTTTCAGTAGGGACTAGAAATGTCCAGTTGACAGTTTGAATTGGGTTGGATTCTCTGAAGATTGCTATCAATTCCAGAGTCTGCATATCCATCGCAGTTGTTCTGCAATCTGGAGTAATGTCTTTGTCATTCACCTAATGATTAGATGACCCATTGTGCTTATTGTTTGGTGAGAGACAAAAATGGGACATGGAGAGATGCTCGTGGTTATCTGTCTGCTAGAACTCAAAACCAGAGTCCAGAGGTGGTACTTGCATGATGGGGTTAGGTACTAATCCGCAGGAGTGATGATTGACATTACTTTCTACCACATTTGTTCCCTCAAGATCGTTCATCACATGAGTACGACAAATAACATCTCCTTGGGCTGGAATAAAAACTGGCAGAGGGGTGGAATCATGGTTTGAAAATGTGGGGAGGTAGGATGGAGGGGCTATTGGGATTGTGCCTGGGTTGAGATGAATGGACAAGGGGGAGGTGGGAGCAGTGGGGGTTGTTGAGGAAGGATGGCATTTTGGGATGGTGGGACTGAATGAAATTGTGGGATCATAGATTGATGGGTGGGAGAGGTTCCTATTGTATGTGGGCGGGTAGGTGGGGCGGGGTTGGATGAAAAGAGATTAGGCCTTGGGTTAGTGGAGTGGGTGGAGTGGGTGGGAAGGTTAGGAGGATGGGGGGTTGAGGCTATCTCACAAATAGATGTAGGGTCCGAAGAGAGGAGGTTTTGTGGGGCATTTCCACAAATAGTAGGTGGGTTTGCAGAAACATAGGCCCTGTCCTGATGGAAAGATCTGGTAACCCATTCTTTGGTGGACTCTTGCGATCTCATGAGAGGCGGGTGGTGAGGTACTTGTCCGACTAATGGAGGTAGATTCTCCAGGATCCCTATTACAGGAAAGGATTGACCGGCTACCTTCAGATGCCGAAAGCTATGGATATCAACTCCTGGTTTAAGGATCACCTGAACTCTGGCAAAGGCTTGAAAAGTCCATAATCTTGCCACATTATCGATTTCCACCACCTCTCCAAAGGTTTTAGCTAGATCTTCAATAGCAGACAGGTACCAGGAATGTGCCGGCATGCCGAATAATCTGATCCACCTACCTTTTTCCGAGATAGTAGCTTCTAGGTACCAAGTGGCGACTTCAATCAGTCTCATTTTCTGAAGAAGATTTAGATCTGCAGCAAACGCGGACATAACCTTCCTGGATTGAAACTTTAGAATGAATTTTATGGGGGAGATTCTAGCGATGTCCACCTGAGAGGCTGTAAAAGAGGATTGACGAATGCTGTCAATAAGATGTAGGATGGAGACAGATTCGCTTTGAGTTGTCCCTATGACAGCGGATGATAATTCTTCCTGCAGCCTCCTAACTTCCTTGCTGTTGGTGGTGACTATAAATGGCCCCGGGCTATTCAAAGATGGAAGTTTGGGCTGTGAGGGGCATTTACTAATCTTAATAATGTTTGAATAGGACCGACCTCCAGAACTGGGTGCAGAGGGCAATGGAGAAGTATTCTGGTGGATGTTGCCCTGGAGATCCTCCTTTTGGACCTAAGCTTTCACGAGAGTGATGATTCTTCCATCATTCCTTTTGCCATTGAAGGTATTGACAACATTTAGGGCATCCTGTTCATAGAGGAATTTTATGAAAGCGAATCCACGGGGTCTGTTACGGTCTCTGTTCCATGGAATGGCAATGTCCGAAAATTTCCCAAATCTCCCAAAAATTTGGGATAGGTCCTCAACGTTTGTGTCGAAAGTTAGATTACTTGTGAAGATTGAGAAAGGATGGCTGAGGGATGATCTTCCTTGCTTCCATTGAACAAGCTGCCAATCTTGATCTCTATCTCGTTCCCGTTCTTCCATTCTACCACCTTAGTCACTGAGACTTTGTCGTGAGTGACTCTCCACTTTGTCGAAAGTTAGATTACCTGCAAAGATTGAGAAAGGTGGTTGCGTAGTCCTCATAGTTATTTCTGCCTATTGAGGGACTGTTTGTCATATGTTTTTTTTTTCTTCCTCCTTTTCCTCTTTTCTCCTTTTCTGTTTCTTATTTATCTAAGCAGTAGTTATTCATGGGGATTGATTGTCAATACAATACAATGTAGTTACAGAGATGAACAGTCAATATACATGTATAGTCAATATACATTGATTACCAATATAGTTACAGAGATGGACAGTCAATATACATTGACTGCTTTCGAAATAAAGAGGCTTCATTGTTGAGCCATTTATCACTCTCCCTAAAGCGAGACGGGCCATTATCCATATTGAGCTTGTTTGATTATTTTTGACGGTTAAATATTGCATATTAGACCCCAGTTATTGCATGATTTTACGAATATAATATTGTTCAATGCCATATTTTAATTGTGTTTGTGCTGCAAGATGAATTTAGGAGCATAGACTGAAAAAGGGTGCTAAAAGCATGAATTTAATGCTTCAGGAATCATCAAGGCAAGGGACGGACTCCAGGTGACCGAGATCGACGATTTTACATGGCCGAGATTTAAGAAAATCATGTTCGTCACACTAAAGAGGTTTGAAAAGTCAGTCAGAATATAAGATCACAGGGTTCCCACCATCCGTTGGGCTCGAAACTTCATATATGGCTTGAGGACCATAAATTAACCGTACACGTCAAAATTCGGACCTTGGATTAGTGTTTAAGTAACCCGATGGACAAAATCAAACAATAACCATTAAGAAAGCATCTTGTACATCCTTGGGAGATCGGGACCTAAATTGAACCGATGGAAAGAGCATGAAAAACAGTGGATATTCGTCAAATTTCACTTCTCTTGGATGGTGCGGTAGGGAGAAACGAACCACATGCGTCTATAGAAGGGAGAGTGGCAAATTTGTAAATAACCAAAACTCTATATGCATGCACGTAAGTAAGAAGAGGTTTGCTTCAACATTCGGTATTGACTCATCACAGGTAGATGGTGTGGCCCACTTAGAGTTCAGATTTACTTCATACTTTGACCCATGGGCTTACACATTTTTGAGAAAATAATGAGCGGAGTAGATCTCCGAAAATATCATCAAAAGTGGGCCCCACCTAGTTTTTGAACAAAACTTTTCAAAAACTGTTTTCTTGCGCAAAACGTCCAGGGACGGACGTGTTTGCAATTGGGTTTTGACATTGGGCCCCACCCATCATCCATTTCAATGATCGGGACCGTCCATTGTGTCTAGAGGGGGGGCGTGACCATCACCTAGGTGTCCATTTTATCCCATGAAAGCATTGCAGGTACATGAAGTCTTAAATGTAAGATTGAACGGCAGAGTCTTTGCTGCAAAATCAATCACGTGGGCCACAACGAATCTGATCTAAAACTGATCAAGCCTGACTGGTTTTTCGAGGGAAAACAAACGGACGGCGTGAATTTCTTTGATAAGTCAGATTATGGGCCCACCAATCATCATCGATGCGTAAGAGTTTCTAAAAATTTCTGTTGCGTAAACAGAGTGGGTTTACACCCTGTTACAGCAACCACTCCCACCGACTGCTATTACTTATAAAAGGTGACGAGAGAGAAAGAGAAGGCATTCAATTTTCCAGAGACGTGGGCAGAGGTAGAGAAAGAGTAAAGTAATATTTATTTAGTTTTTTGTTTCTGTTTCTTTTTAATATTTCTTTTAAGATGTTGAGCCTAATCATGTTGAGTTAAACCTCTTAGATAGGGCTAAGAGGTGAAGCTTGTAACATAATTGGGACGTTTGCTTGGCTTTGATTCATGTTTTGTTGAACTCTTATAGATTCTAGTTATTTATGAAGGTATATTTTTAGTTTTTAATGGTTTGTTGTGACTCAAATTACAATGGATTTGCGATAGCTTTAAGTATGTTTTTCTCATTATTGAGATTGTGAAATTAGTAAGACCTGTTGTTCACTATCGTCCCATGGGCATGGTAGGGTGACGGAATCCTTCCTAACTTTCACAATTCTCTCATGATTGGCTGTGGGATTGGTAAATTATTGTTGTTTGCCATAGTCTCTTGGGCATGGTTAGGTGACGGAATCAGTTCCAAATCTTCACCACTCTTATTTATTGATGATTAATCCATGAGAAGTTCAGAGATCTAACAAATCTCTTCTTATCAACTGGATAGGATAGGACTCTGATTCCAGTTGTATCCCTGAATCAATATAAGGTAGCTTCCCAATTGTTACAAGTGGATCCTTGGCACCCTAGTTCCCACCTTTATTTTCATAAGTTTTAGAGTAATACTTCACCATTATTCTCTCATATTTACTTGATTTAGATTTCATCTTAGTCTAGTTCTAGTTCTAGTTAGTTTCAGATTACGTACAGGTTTCAGTTCCCGTGGATTCGACCTCGGTCTCACTGAGTTTATTACTACGTCACAACCCTATACTTGGGGAGTGAACAAGTTTTTGGCGTCGTTGCTGGGGATTGACGGTTACGTTTTTCTGAGATTAACTAGTTTTAGGATTAGTATAAGACTAGGATTTTCTAATTTTAGGTTAGAATTTTTTTTATTTTTAGAAACTAATCTGTTTTCCTGTTTTGTAGGACCTTGACGTACACATTTTAAATTGGTAATATCTTTCTAATTTTCTAGTCTTTTTATTTCCTATTTTAGATTAGGTTTTATCTTTAAAAAGTTTCTAAAAACAAATTAGGAAAATTCTAAACCTAAAATAGAAAGACAATTAGTTTCTAAATTAGAAGAAATCCTAGAATTAGAAAGTTTCTAAAGATAAATCCTTTTAGAAAATTTTCTTTTTTTAGAAACTAGTTTACTTTAGGATCTCCTGCTATTTCTAGACTTTCTATCTGTAGAAATTAACTTGGTTTGTTTTGTTTTGCAGGTTCTTAATTTAGGACTTCTAATTTGGTAACTTCCTTTCAACTTTTTTCTCTTATTTTCTAGATTTGTATTTCTTCCTTTCTTTTAGATATAGGTTTAGAATTTGAATTGAGGGTTGTGAGTGTTTCATGCCCAAGTGGGTTCGTGACAACACTCTACGTCTCAAGGATGATTGGTTGAGGGGTTATCTATCCATCGTAGGATTAGACACCACTTGAGATCCTCAGAGTTAACTAAGATTATGACCACAAATCAACCTCTTCTACCCCAACCTAGGGTGGAGAACATCCAGGATGAGAATAAGGTGCATCAAGCACCCCCACCTCGTACTTTACGAGATTATTTACAATAGGCAGGGGTGAGTATGTCCTCATGCATAGTTTTTTTCTGAAAATACGGGACACATGAATATCAAGCCAGGGGTGATTCAACTCCTTCCAAAGTTTCATGGGCTTGAATCTGAAAATCCGTATCTACACTTGAAAGAGTTTGATGAAATTCATAGCCACTTTATACTTTCCTAACGTGTCTGAGGACACGGTCAGGCTGAAACTCTTTCCCTTTTCTTTGAAAGAGAAAGCTAAGACGTGGTTACATTCACTATGTCCCCGATCTATTGCACATGGAATGACATGACAAGGGAGTTCATAAAGAAATTTTTTTTATATCACAAAATGAACACCCTTAAAAAGTCAATTATGAACTTCGCCCAAAAGGAGGATGAAACATTCTTCCAATGTTGGGAGTGGTTCAAGGACCTTGTCAGCTCATGCTCACAACACAGATTTGAAACGTGGCACATTACATACTTTTTCTATGATGGACTGACATCTTCCATGCGTCAATTGGTCGAGACAATGTGCAATGGAAATTTATGAATAAAAATGTCGATGATGTGTGGGATTACTTGGATAGACTTGCTGAAAACACACAAACATGGGACACATACCCAAAATCAAATACCACTTCTAGGCCCACTCAATCAAAGGAAATGGGTGGAGTATACCTTCTAAAAGAGGATGATGATCTCAATTTTAAAGTGGCTAATCTCATAAAGAAATTCGAGGCCATGGAATCAAGGAAGGACAAGGGTAAGGAAGTTGTTTGCGGTATTTGTGGTTGTAACAGTCACACAACTGAAAATTGTCCAACCATATCTGCCTTTCAAGAGGTACTGACTGAGCAATCCAATGCCGTAAATAACTATCAAAGACCTTTCAATGGACCTACCTCTAATACGTACAATCCTGGTGGGAAAAATCATCCAAATTTTAGTTGAAAGAATGAACAAACTGATACCCCTTAAGGTTTCTTTAATCAGACTTCACAATAACAACAAGAGAAACCTCAAGAGGATCTGATTTTAAAACATTTTAAAAAACAAGATCAGTTCAATCAGGATATGCTACAAGTCTTGCAAGACCTTAACAAAACTTTACAAGGACTTAAGGCTGAAAACACGATTGGGAATAAGGGGAGCCTCCCAGCTCAACCTCTTCCCAAACCAAAGCTGCAATATGAAGTTGGCAACCCAAGCTCTTCAAATCAAATAAAGCACACTAAATCCATCACCACTCTTAGGAGTGGGAAGATTATTGATAAAACCCTTCCGGTTAGGCTTGAAAAGCCTCAAGAGTCAGAAGAGGACAACAATGATGGATCTAGTGATGCCCAACAAAAATTAGAACCGAAACTTCTAGAGAAGCTAGTTGCTCCATTTCTCCAACGGTTGGTTGTACCAAAACCTCTCTCTAACTCTCAGGATATTCTAGAGGTGTTGAAATAAGTGAAAGTCAACATTTCTCTACTTGATGCCGTAAAATAAATACCTTTATATGCCAAATTCCTGAAAGACCTATGCATGACCAAACGACGACAGAGTATTCAAAAGAAGATCTTCTTGACTGAGAAAGTGAGTGTCATCCTGAAGCAAGACGTGCCGCAGAAATTCAAAGATCTCGGTAGCCCAACCATATCATGTGTAATCGGGGACTATCGAATTGATCACGCACTTCTTGACTTAGGAGCGAGCGTCAATTTGATTCCCTACTCGGTATACAAACAGTTAGGCTTGGGTGAATTAAAACCCACTCTAACCACACTACAACTTGCTGATCGTTCTGTTCATGTACTAAGAGGGATAATTGTGGATGTGTTGGTCAAAGTTGATAGATTTTACTACCCTATAGATTTTATCATACTGGACACTAAACTCATCAATAACATGAGCTCTCAGATTTCCGTCATTCTTGGTCACCCATTCCTTGCCACTTCAAATGCAATTATCAATAGCAGGAATGGTGTTATGACTATGTCTTTCAAAAATATGACATTGGAGTTAAACATCTTTTTCAATAACGGCAGAAACTCAGAGGATGATGACAATTTCTATGACATTAACATGATTGATTCTTTCGTGGAAGATAGAACGCCTCTAACTTTATCCTCTGACCCTCTAGAGATGTGCCTAGCACACTCCCATGACTTGGATGATGACATAATTAGGGAGACGTGTGCCTTGCTTGATACTGCGCCGGTACTTGAAGTTAACCAGTGGAGGCCACAATTTAAAGAATTGCCCCAAACTGATGTCGTGCCTCTGTCGTCTAACCTCGAGCTACCGAAGCTTGACCTAAAACCTTTACCCTCTGATTTAGAATATGCCTATTTAGATCAAGAAGAGACATACCCAGTGGTGATTTCATCTCACCTTGAGAACAAACAAGAGAGTATGTTCATTTCTAATCTTGAAGAAGATAAAGGAGTTATTAAACATATCATCACAGATCTCGATAGGATGAATGAACTCCTTTCAACTGAATGTTTCGACTCTTTAGATAATTATTTGGCACACTTTGCAGATTCAAACGATCTTATGATACAAGAAATAGTGGATGCCTCGCAAGACAATACTTCGGTAGTTGTCACGGACCGAGAGAACCCTTATTTTGAAGTACCTCCTCCCCTAGATCCTGAATGGTTACCATTAATGGAGGAGGAGCTGAAAATTGAACTAAAGAGTGAAACTTCGGCATGTGTTAAGACTACACCACCTACTACAAATTTTTCTGAATTTCATCTACTTGTAGTCTTTGATTTATCATGGTGTACTAATTTCAAAATTTTTTCTGCCACAGGTGAATCGTATATACTTTAGATACTTCAGACGATTAAAAGAAAACTTTATGCTGTGGTCCCTCAATTTCTTTGGACATTCACATTCCAGGACATCCAAGCTTTTGGATGATCTTGTTGAAAAACCTTCTGAGAAATTTACCAAGATACTGGCCGACGGAGAACCTAGATGCATGATTGAGTAGATTTTCCGTGCTTTCATAGTTAATGATTAAAATTTACTACTTTCATAGGACTAGGGTAGTTTGCTTTATGCTGTTCTAGGATAGACGGTTTTATGCTATTAGGTTAATTTGCTTTATACATTATTTTATGATAGTTTGCTTTTGTTGGTTTCTCTCTTGTGCTAACCCGCTCTTACGCTAATATCTTTGGAAAGCCTCTTAATTCTTTTGTTCAGGTATTATCTTTCCATCACTCCTCTGTTACTTTCATTGTCCCATATGCATTGCACACTTATTTCTTTTACATTGAGGACAATGTAGATTTTAGGTTGTGGGTGGAAGATTAGGTTACCTAATCAATATTTTCTTGGTCTTGAGCACAAAAATTGTGAAATTTTTTAATTTTTCTGGAATTTCTTGTGAACTCAAAGTGATTTTGACGGCCATTTAGGGCACTTAGAATTTCAAGATACATGATGTTGGTAATTTATGACTCTTGGATTCCATATCTGTTAGATTTCACAGTTAAGTTTGAATTGTTAATCCATAAATAGAAGTTGTAAACTTTGAGTGAGTCGTGATTTCACATGTCACATCTCGCTTTCACATTAAGGTTTCAGTTTGATATTGAAGGGTTAACTTGGTAATCACTAAGCATGTAAGGAACCAGCCTGGGAAATTTGCCCGTCAAGATTAATAAAAAAAAAAGAAAAAAAAAAGAAGAAACCTTTGGAAAGGGTGGGGCAAATACTCTTCACCATAGGTTTGCTCCCTATAGGTGTAGATTTAATTCCCTATGGGTGATATGTGAAAATGGTTGGGTGTACGATCTTCACCATAGGTTTGCTCCCTATAGGTGGGGATTTGATTTCCCTCCTTGGCATAATTTTAATGAAAAAAATCAAAAGTTGGTAGAAAGAAAAAAAAATGATATGTGAGGCACATTTTAGTTTAGGTTTTTGGTGTCCTGAATGTTCTTGTTGGTTACCAATGATATCATGAGATAGAGAAGTGAACCTTAATGATAAGCCGAGATTACACTATACACTCATAGATCATAATGTTTAGAATTTTTTCTAATTGCAAGATTAATACTTTGATCTTGATTATGAAGTTTACCGTGTGCTTAGTCTAGGAGAAAGTAATGCCCAATATTCATGAATCCTAGAATTCTATTGACTGGCTTGTTGTTCAAAAATCACTCAAGTTTATAAAAATTGTCCAGTAATTCTCAACTTATTTTTCGCATACTTTGCTCGGGACTAGAAAAATACTGGTTGGGAGTTGTGTTAAGGGTCAAATATTGCATATTAGACCCCAGTTATTCCATGATTTTACGAACATAATATTGTTCAATGCCATATTTTAATCGTGTTTGTGTTGCAAGATGAATTTAGGAGCATAGACTGAAAAAGGGTGCTAAAAGCATGGATTTAATGCTTCAGGAATCATCATGGCAAGGGACGGACTCCAGGGGACCGAGATCGACGATTTTACATGGCCGAGATTTAAGAAAATCATGTTCGTCACACTAAAGAGGCTTGAAAAGTCAGTTAGAATACAAGATCACAGGGTTCCCACCATCCGTTGGGCTCGAAACTTCATATATGGCCTGAGGACCATAAATTAACCGTACACGTCAAAATTCGGACTTTGGATCACAAAATCAGACAATAACCATTAAGAAAGCATCTTGGACATCCTTGGGAGATCGGGACCCAAATTGAACTGATGGAAAGAGCATGAAAAACAGTGGATATTCGTCAAATTTCACTTCTTTTGGACGGTGCGGTAGAGAGAAACGAACCACATACGTCTATAGAAGGGAGAGTGGCAAATTTGTAAATAACCAAAACTCTATATGCATGCACGTAAGGAGGTTTGCTTCAATATTCGGTATTGACTCATCACAGGTAGATGGTGTGACCCATTTAGAGTTCGGATTTACTTCATACTTTGACCCATGGGCTTAGACATTATTGAGAAAATAATGAGCGGAGTAGATCTCCGAAAATATCATCAAAAGTGGGCCCCACCTAGTTTTTGAACAAAACTTTCTAAAAGCTGTCTTCTAGCGCAAAACGTCTAGGGACAGACGTGCTTGCAGTTGGGTTTTGACATTAGGCCCCACCCATTATCGATTTCAATGATCAGAACCGTCCATTGTGTCCAGAGGGGGGGCTTGACCGTCACCTAGGTGTCCGTTTTGTCCCATGAAATCATTACAGGTACATGAAGTCTCAAATGTAAGATTGAATGGCAGAGTCTTTGCTGCAAAATCAATCATGTGGGCCACCACGAATCTGATCTAAAACTGATCAAGCCTGACTGGTTTTTCGAGGGAAAACAAATGGACGGCGTGGATTTCTTTGATAAGTCAGATTATGGGCCCACTAATCATCACCGATGCGTAAGAGTTTCTAGAAATTTCTGTTGCGTAAACAGAGTGGTTTCCACTCTGTTACAGCAACCACTCCCACCGACTGCTATTACTTATAAAAGGTGACGAGAGAGAAAGAGAATGCATTCAATTTTCCAGAGACGTGGGCAGAGGTAGAGAAAGAGTAAAGTAATATTTATTTAGTTTTTTTTTTCTGTTTCTTTTTAATATTTCTTTTAAGATGTTGAGCCTAATCATGTTGGGTTAAACCTCTTAGATAGGGCTAAGAGGTGAAGCTTGTAACATAATTGGGACGTTTGCTTGGCTTTGATTCATGTTTCGTTGAACTCTTATAGATTCTAGTTATTTATGAAGGTATATTTTTATTTTTTAATGGTTTGTTGTGACTCAAATTATAATGGATATGCGATAGTTTTAAGTATGTTTTTCTCATTATTGAGATTGTGAAATTAGTAAGACCTGTTGTTCACCATAGTCCCATGGGCATGGTAGGGTGACGGAATCCTTCCTAACTTTCACAATTCTCTCATGATTGGCTGTGGGATTAGTAAATTGTTATTGTTTGCCATAGTCTCTTGGGCATGGTTAGGTGACGGAATCACTTCCAAATCTTCACCACTCTTATTTATTGATGATTAGATTCATGAGAAGTTCAGAGATCTAACAAATCTCTTCTTATCAACTGGATAGGATATGACTCTGATTCCAGTTGTATTCCTGAATCAATACAAGGTAGCTTCCCAATTGTTACAAGTGAATCCTTGGCACCCTAGTTCCCAACTTTATTTTCACAAGTTTTAGAGTAATACTTCACCATTATTTCCTCATATTTACTTGATTTAGATTTCATCTTAGTCTAGTTCTAGTTCTAGTTAGTTTTAGATTACGTACAGGTTTCAGTTCCCGTGGATTCGACCTCGGTCTCACCGAGTTTATTACTACATCACGACCCTATACTTGGAGAGTGAATAATTATGAATGAAATCACATCATAAGAAGTCTCTTGGTGAAAATATCAGCCAACTGATCATGTGTTGAAACATAAAGAACACGAAGTTGGTTACAAGCAACTTGTTCTTATACAAAGTGTAGTTGATTTCTTAGATATGAATACCCAAATCACAAAATAAGTATTGTAGCCAAATAAGAAGCATTGTTACCTAACACTCGGTATTCGGCTTCTGTACATCCTTGATCGGGATATCATAGTCTATTTCTTAGTAGACTAGGAGACGAGATTAGGCCTAAGAAAAATACATGATCTAGAGGTAGATCGATGATCATTAGGATTTCTAGCCCAGTCAACATTAGAGAAGGCCACCAATGTGAAGTCAGGTGACGTGGGATAGGCTAGGCCTTGAGTAAGGGAGCCTTTCAAAAATCAAAGAATCCTTTTAACAACTTAAATATGAATGGTAATGGATAGGTGTGGGATAGGGAGATCATCTTGACAGCTATTAAAGAGCTTTATGGGAAAGACGTGGATCTGTTTCAAGAAGACATTCAAACCAACTACACTAGTGTAACTCTCTTATCCTTGATATAGACATATGCGATAGGCCCTTGTCTAAGAATCTTTACCGTACCTAGGGCGATTTCAGGGGCGATTTCAGATCGGATTGAAGCTGTCTTCAGGAGGTTCAGGGTCGATCGAAGGGCGATTTCAGATCAGATTGAAGTCATCTTCAGGGCAGTTTGTCAGATTAAAAGGTCGATTGCTAGTTGATTTGAAGGAGATGACCTAGAACAACGGATGGGTGACCCTGTTGGGTCCGGCACCGCTGGAGACAATAATGCGTGGCAGGAAGTGCGGCGGAAATCTCAACATTTGGACTGTCGACTGTTCATTGGGAACCTTGCATTCTCAGCCACGAAGGATGACATCAAGGCTAGGTTTGGCCAGTTTGGGGCACTGGCAGATGTTTTCATACCCTTATTTCCTAAATCCAGCAAAAGCAAGGGTTTCACCTTCGTCACTTTCAAGAAAAGGGAGGAAGCCAAAGCTGCCTTGGAGCTTCAAAATGGGCGTTTCTCGGGTCGCCGCCGGATGGAGATCAGCATAGCAAACCAACGGCCCCCATTCAGTAATAGATTCGATAAGGGTGAAAACACAAAATCCCAGCGAAATGCTCAGGTACACATCCATCCTTTCCCTCCCCCGAATCCCATTACTTAGCATAGAGATTACATTGGGCAAAGTAGGGAAACCCCTGGCAGATTAAGCAATGCTGGAACAATGCCACGATCATATGCTGAGGCCATTACCATCCCGTCCCCTCCGATGCCCACCAGCTAGACACTTATCGTCCCTAAATGGATTTCGGATAAGGGCAGGGCTGAGTTTGCTTGTGCTCTTGTCGGTGAAACTTCAGATAAGGCCAAGACTGCCTAATCCTTGAAAGAGGGGTTCCAATCTTCTAGATACAGGGCCAACCTTGTGGGGATTTTCCAAATCTCTGAATTAGCTTATGTCTTTAAATTTCTATCCAGGGAAGCCTGCTTGGCGTTGTCTCGCGATAAAATTGCCTAGGGCAGGATGGGATTGGAAAATGTTCAAGCTTGGGGGCCAGCAATGAAGGTTCCTGGAAGGAGAGTGTGGATTCGTATTGAAGGAATCCCAGTGCATGCTTGGTGTGAGCAAACCATTAGCCACATCGCCGAGCAAGTTGTGGAGGTGCTAGAATTTGATCCCTTATCGTTGCGCGGCCAGAATAGGTGGTTTGCCCATGTTAAAATTTCTTAACATCATTCTCTGAGTCTCGCTAAATAGGTGAATCTCATTGTTGAGGGTAGGACCTATCAGATTCTGATACAAGGTGAAAGCCCAAGCAAGTCAGAAGCAAGTACAAGTAGGGAAGGGTTGTGTGGTGATATGAACGCTGATCCAAGATCCGAAGGCACAAAGCAATGGGTCGTCAGGTCCTTTGCAAATTAGCAAACAGGGGACTGTCCGGTTGATAAACGACAAAAAGGGGACCCTCCTGTCGAGAGATGTGAATCTGCAATTCATGACTTACCTGTTCAGATGGGTGATGCAAACCCACCATCTGCGAGACGTAACGCCCAATTGCTCATTCCTCAGAGCCAATTCCATCAGCGGGATGAGGTAGAGACCCAAGCGCAGGATTGTCAACAGGAGCTGGTCCTAGCCACAGTTGGCCCAGTCAATGATCAGCTGCTATTTCAGCACATCTGTGCCGGGCAGGCGGGCATTCAACATTCGTTGGATCCTCCCGCAAACCAGTGTGCTTGATGCGGGGAATCTAGGCAGACTATGTCCCAATCGGCTTCACAGATTTACAACAGGACCTTTACCAACCCGGATCAAGATAATATTAAGGAGAACCCGCTTGCGGTCACCGCTTTCTTAAATCGAACTGTCCGCAGTCCTTCTCAGGATGACAGTCAATCCCATTTGCAGACCTCTGCTCACAGTCATCCTCAGTTGCAGATCCCTTATCGGCATGAGAATCAACCTATGCTGCGGGTTCCTGCTGACGCCCCAACTACACCAACAGACACCTCTACTGCTCTAAATTTCTGCCTAGGGGTGCCCTATTCGATTGTTATGCCTAACCTTCCAACCTTGCAAATGATGCATCCTCGGATTGCAAGGGAAGGGAATGTGTCGGAGGATTGGGAAGGGTGGCTATCAGGGGTCCAACAACTCTTCAAAGAAGGACCCCAGAATCAGAAAGTGGGGCATTCCACTGTCATTTGGGTAGGGACACCAGCTGTTAACTTATAAGAATATCAAATTCTACGTACCAGGGATAATAGATCTGACCTCAGCACAATAAGAAGGGAGGCAATGGAAGTGGAAACCGATTTTCTTTGGGTCGAAGGTAAGGAAGCTCACCCAAAAGAGGCTGTAGTAGTTCACAACTCCCAAATCACGGATACCTCTAAAGGTTCATGGTAAATGATCTAATTATACAAAATGCTGCTCTTCAGGATGATAATGGTATTTGTCTATGGGTGGAAATGGAAGGCGGGAAAGTCTCCAACGCCGCAGAGTCCTCATAGACTGAAAGTAGCATCGGCATGGAATAAATAATTTCTATGTTAATCAGAAAAAAGAAAGGCAGGTTGGCAAGCTTGACGTTCAAAAGAAGGAGCCATAGACTGAAGAGTATTCGAAGAAGGGCCGAGGTAAAAGGATGGGTGTCAGATGTTTAGTATCCTTTCCTGAAACGTGAGAGGGGTAGGTAATGCTCAGACTACCCGCCATCTAAAAAGGTTGATCAAGAAGTATAGAGTAGAGATTCTCCTTCTCCAAGAATCGATGATAAGGGCAGCTAGAAGAGATTATGTGGCATCTAAATTGGGGTTCCAGTTCCAGTCCATGGAAGATGCTGCTGAGGGGAGAATCTGGATCTTAGTGAAGGATGGTATCAACATCCAACCTGTTTGCGCGTCAAGAAAGTGTGTCACAGTTATGGCTTCGCATGGAAGTGGTCCTTAACGATTTCAGTTGTCTATACAAGCTCTGAAAAAGAAAGAAGAAAGGAGCAATGGGAAGAGATGAGAAGGATCTCCAACCAGGTCAATGGCCCTTGGCTGATTTGTGGGGACTTCAACTCCACCGTCTCCTGCGATGAACGACTGGGAGGCAGTCCAGCTCTCACTCCCTCGATGATAGATTTTTCTAAAGCTATTAATGACTCAGGACTGCTTAATGCAGGTTTTGCAGGGTCTATCTATACTTGGTGCAATAACAGATCCGGCTTGGCTCGTAGATGGGCTCGTTTGGACAGGATGCTCATCAATGCATGTTGGTTGAGTTCCTTGACTAGATTTAAAGTGAACCACCTTCTGAGGTCCTATTCAGATCATTCCCCAGTCCTCATGAATTTCACGAGCGACACGGCTGACTTCCCTCGCCTGTTCCGATTCCAGCGGATGTGGACAACCCACTCCAACTTTCAAAGGGTAGTCAAGGAGGCCTAGGAGATTGATGTTGCTGCAACCCCCATGTTCAAACTCCTCATCAAGATGAAACATCTTAAACGAGCCCTTAAAGAATGGAACAAATCTACGTTTGGTGACGTGAATAATAATGTGCAGAGGGCAGAGGATGATTTAACTAAAGTTGAAGTTGCACTCCTCTCCTCAAATGCGGCCGCTGACTTGGACAGGTTGAATTTAGCCCAGGCTAATCTAAACTTGGCTCTGCTCCAGCAAGAGCTTTTTTGGAAGCAGAAATCCAGGATAGAATGGCTTCAAGAAGGGGATAAGAACACAAAGTTTTTCCACGACTCGGTTTTGGATAAGCGCAAAAGAATGACCATTGACAGGATCAGGGCGTCTTCAGGGGAGATTCTTGAGATGAACGAAGATATTGGTAAGGAGGCAGAAACCTACTTCAGGGGGCTTTTTTCTTCTCAAGATAGGGCTAGAAATGCTAACATTCTCTCCTCTATCCCGACGATGATTTCAGCTCAGATGAATGATGACCTGATTAGGAGCATATCGGTCGAAGAAGTCAAGGCGGCGGCTTCGTCAATCCCGATTGATAGTGCCCCTGGTCCAAACGATTTTGGGGGAGCTTTCTTTTCCTCTTGTTGGGATCTAGTTGGCAAGGATATTTTCGATGCTGCTAAAGATTTTTTTACAGGAGGGCCCATCCCCAGATCATTCCAGTGCACCCACCACTTATGCCTCATTCCTAAAAAGACCAACCCTAAAACTATGGCGGATTACCGGCCTATTAGCCTATGCAATGGAATTATGAAGACTTTTTCTAAAATCATAGCTTCTAGGCTGGCTTCTCTCTTCCCATCCATTATCTCTGAAGAGCAAGGGGCCTTTGTGAAGGGCAGATCCATCGTCGAAAACATCGCGATTGCTAGGGAAATGGCTAGTGAGCTGGATCACAAAGCATTTGGAGGGAATATGATCATCAAGATGTATATGGAAAAGGCGTATGATCGAGTGGAATGGTCCTTCCTAGCCCAAGTGCTAGCGAAGTTCGAGTTCGACAAGGCATGGATTCATCAAGTCCAACATTGCTGGATAGGTAGCTAGTTCTCGTCAACGGGAGAGCCTTTGGCTTCTTTTCCTCGTCAAGGGGCTTACGACAAGGGGACCCCCTATCCCCTGCACTATTCATTTTGGCAGCGGAAGTATTTAGCCGTGGAATCCGTAATCTTTTTCAGTCAGGATTATGTCAACCGTTCAAGCTCCCCCAACACTGCCCATTGCTAACCCATTTATTTTATGCTGATGATGCCATTTTGTTCTTGAATGACAGGCTTCCTTCAATCCGCGCCCTCTTCCATTTCATTGGCATGTATGAAAAGGCGTCTGGGTAAAAGGTGAATGTCTCAAAAACGTCCTTCATAGTCCCTAAGAAAGCGTCTCTGGCCAAAGTTCGAAAAATCAGGCTTCTAACGGGCTTCAAGGAGATCTCATTCCCCTGCACTTATCTGGGTATCCCTCTTATCAAAGGTAAAGTTCAGGCCTCTCACATGTTGCCGTTGGCCCAAAGGATCTTAGGCAGGATTGAAGGTTGGAAAGCAAGGTTTCTTAACCCAGCAGCTAGAGCAGTGCTTATCAAACATGTCCTCTCCAGTATCCCTATCCATATCATGTCAGCGGTGACCATACCCAAAGCGGTCTGCAAGATGTTGGAATCGGGCCTAGCTAACTTCTTTTGGGGGAATGCGAGGGAAAGAAGAAGAAGCATTGGTTGAGGTGGTCTAAGATTTGTCTTCCTCTCTCTGAAGGAGGTCTTGGTATCAGAAGCATGGAGGATGTGTCTCGTGCCTTTAGAATCAAAATGGGTAGAAATCTTCTAGAAGGAAGGTCCCTATGGGCGAGGTTTATGTCGGCGAAATATATTGGCAAATTTATTCACTACAGGGGAGTGAACTCAGCGGCAAACTCGACCGTATGGAGGGATATTCACAGGATCTTACCTTTTACTATTTCTCATTCTAGGTGGCTTATAGGTGAGGGAAATATAAATTTCTGGACCCAAAATTAGACTGGGGATGGTTTCTTAGCGGGAACTGCGTTAGGCCCCATCCCGCATCATCTCAAGGACGCAGTGGTGAAGGATTTCTTCGGTCTGGATTCCAGATTCAACCTCCTTGACATCCAGAATATCTTGCCTACTCATACCATTCAGTCCTTGAGCAACAACCCTGTTTCGCTCTCCAGCAGGGTCAACATTTTGGCTTGGGACTTGTCAGCGTCGGGAAGGTTCACGCTGAAATCGACATGGCACAGAATTAGACAACATCGACCTCGGCTCGGTTGGACAGTGTGGGCTTGGAATAAATTTCTCCCGCAGAAAATCGAGATGTTCCTGTGGAAGATTATGCAGCACACTGTCCCTGTGGATATTGCTGTTCAATTTGCTGGTGTCTCTTTAGCTTCTAGATGCGATTGCTGCAGCTGTGAAGATACGCCTGAGGTGGCAGATGGTATCCCTGAGAGGGACGCTGATCAGAGACCCAGTCTCCTCACTCCCCTCCTATCTCTGACACGCATCTTCCTCCAAACACAGGTTCGGTCTCTGTGCCAAACCTTTCTTTTTTCCTGGTTTTAGATGGGGACGCTGAGCAAAGATCACAACCATCTAGCTCCCCAGCGAACTCAGACCCGCCTCTCCTTCTGAACAGAGGCCCGATTTCTGCCTATAGCCTGCCTTCCTATCGGGTCCCTAGTCCCAGCGCTATTGTTTACCCGACAAGGCAGATTCAAAATGGGCTGCGGTCAGTGCCATCTTGGCAATAGCAGCCCCACCTCCCCCACAATGTTGAAAACGTTGATCACCTCTTCAGTTTGGGGACCACTACAGATGAAGTCTGGTTGCACTTCTCTCGGCTGTTTGATGTCCTGTTTCTCCATAATCAATCCATCCACCAAAGAATCAGGTTTTGGCATGAGAAGGCATCTTTCAAATCCCGCCTCAAGGTGTTGCTTGGTCCGACCCCCCTTTCATTTGCTGGGAGCTCTAGCTGAGCCGCAATGCAGCCCGTTTCGAAGGTGTTAAGATGTCAACTTCTAAGATAATTTTTCGGGTTACTAGATGGTTGCAGGAAGTAGGAAACCTGATGGCGAACAAAGAGTCTCTCTCCCTCAACGACTCAGCTACCACTAGCGCCCTTCACCTTCAGTCACCAGTGTGACTTCAGGCGTCAAGCCCATTTTCGTCAAATGGCTTAGGCCAAGTCAGGGCCAGATCAAGTTAAATGTGGATGGTTCCTCGCGGGGGAACCCGGGGGAAAGTGGTGGAGGTGGAGTTTGCAGGGATGACCATGGGAGGCTAATTTTTGCTTTCCATCAAAATTATGGTCTTGCCTCCAACACGAGTGCAGAGGCCCAGGCAATGCTTGATGGTATTGCATTATGCAGCAAACTGGGCTTCTCCAACATTGATGTCGAATCAGATTCGAAGCCAGTGGTGGCGGCAGCTTCCGATTCCTCCACTCATTACCCCTGGAACATCTGGTATAGGATGGGGGCCATCCATGAGCTCAGTCGATCCCTTGGCATTTCTTTTATACACATATTCTGTGAGGACAATTCAGTGGCAGATGCACTGACAAGGCTGGCTAGTGAAGGGTGTGTGAACAAATTCTACAAAACTCGGTCCGAATTGCCTCGATGTGTCAAGGGCTGTTTGGTTCTCGACAAGCGGGCCTGGGCAACTTGCGAACATGATTTTGTCGTTGGGGTGGGTTCGACTGTCAGTCTAGCCCAGCCTGTTCCCTTCTGGTGGTCTCTGTTGTGCTGGTGGTGGATCATTGGGTTTTGTTTTAAGGGTGTTCTTGTATACGATAGGCGTGGCCCAAATCTTTTTGTTGGGGCCCGCCCGAATGGATGTACATCCTTTTTCTTTATAAAATTTGGTGGGCTTGTTCCAACTTTTCTCAAAAAAAAAGAAGCTTAAATATGAATGGTTTTGGGGGTATGCATATGCTATCAGACTTGATTGACTGCAAAAGTGATGTCATGTCTGAGTGTGAGTGAGATACTATAAGCTTCCAAAAAGGCTTTGATAGCATGTTAGATCATCAAGAAGTTCACCATTTTGAGTAGTGAGCTTTGCTTCGGGGACCACAGGAGTAGAATAGGGCTTACAACTAGCCATATTAGCTTTGGACAAAAGGTCAAAGATGTACTTTATTTGAGAGAGATGTAAGCCATCTATGCTGTGAGTCTCTAATCCAAGAAAGAAACTCAGTGCACCAAGGTCTTTTGTATCAAAGGAGTTGGATAGACAATTGATAAATGATTGGAGTTGGGCTGAGCCGTTGCCTGTGAGAATAATATTGGTGACATAAATCAGGATGATGATAGTATTGCCACAGTGAAAATGAGTGAATAGAGAGGGATTGACAAGGCTCCCCTGAAACTCGACTGAAGAAGAAAAGTAGTTAAGCGTGTGAACCAGGCTCGTGGAGTCTATTTGAGCCTAAAACAGTTCAAAATCCGGGCCGAGACCACGCATGGCCCCTTAGCCTTATCTAAGGCCTTCAAGGGTAAATGAGACCAGATCATAATCTGTTACAAGGTGGCCGGCTGCAACAAGGGAATCAACCAATGTCTTGACATATTGGAGATAATCAGAGATGGATTGAGTAGATGACTTTGTGAGAGAATGTAACTAAGAGCTGAGGTGCATTAGACAAGATCGAGAATTAGAGGAGAGCTTACGTTCAAGGGTAAGCTAAACCTCCTTGGCTATAGAGCCGCTAACAACATGTGCCAAAACAGATTCGGATAAAGTGGCATTCAACCAACTTAAAATCATATGATTAGTTTTCTTCTAATCATTTTTCATCTAAAGAGATAGAGGAGGTAGGGTTATGTGTAGTAGGGGAGAAGGAGGTGAGCGATGCAGGAAGAAACTGAGGAGAGAAAGAGCCATCAACGAACCTGAACAAGTCATGGGTTTTAAGAATAGGAAATGATCTGGCTTTTCCATTTAAGATGATTAGTGTGATTAAGCTTAACAGAAACTAGGTGAGAGGTATTTGAAAAGGGATACCTGAGAAGGGAGGAAAGGCGAGAGAGGGAGAAGCAGGGTTTTCAATGGAAGATGAAGACATTATGAAAGGTAGGAAGAGGTGAGAAGTTGAGAGGAGGCAGAGGATACAGAGGCGTAGGATCATTTCATGTGGAAGAAGAGCAGGTTGCTCTTCTCTCTAATACCATATAGAAATATAGATTTGATTAGAGATCAATGGATTTTTGGAATCTTGGTGATAGAGTTTGCTCCCTCACGTAATCTATGTATAAGATTGTGAATGTCAAAAATCGACGTTCATGCTGTGATCTTTGTTTTTTTGTCGTGTGAGCAAATTTGGCTTGATGATATATATAGTTGACTTGGAGTCGCAACTAGCCACTTAGCTCAAAATCTTGCAATCAATCGGTTAAAACCTGCAGAATTTATAAAAGCCAAAAAATCTAGAGACTCTATTGCTTTAAGTTGACTCTTGATTTGTGATGTGAGATTCCAAGAAAGATATCTCGGTTACAAAGAGGGAAGGTGTTAGGCACCATCTCTGCCCATATGAATGTACAGTCTCTACTTTGTGTGGTTAACTAATTTTCAGATATAAGATAAAAAATTGCAAAGTATTGAAAATATGACTAGGCAGACTCAGATTCATGATGTGATAATATTTAAAATTTCGGCAATGGAGCATACGTCCAGAGAGTGTATAGAGAAGTAAGGGATTAAGAGGTGATGTGATGATGTTAAAATGACAAGTAAGAGAACTAGGCTTCCATGAGTTCCTTATGTGACAAGATCTGAAATTCGGCAAGTCACAGAGCATACATTCAATGTCAATTACCTAGAGAAGCATTGGGGTTGAGAAGGGTGCGATTGGTGAAATTTGCATGTTTGTGAGGATGACACGATCTTTAGCTTGCACTCAAATGTGTCTTGGATGATGTACGAGCACTATGCCTTGAAAGGGCTGACCCAAGTGAGCTGGATGGATAGGAGAAGGTTGGAGGAGTGGAGGAGCTGGCTAAGAGGGTTAGAATGAATGAAGGCTTGGAAGGCTCTAGCTCACCCTCTCTCTCTCTCTCTCTCTCTCTCTCTCTCTCTCTCGTTTTTGTTTGGTGTAAAATGAAGAGAGAAGGGGGTACTTATAGCCCCCATGTTGGTATTATGGTAATTGTTGGGACTATGAAGGGTAAAGTTGGGTGGAGGCTTATGATTAGTTAAAGGGTAGGAGATGCCACATGACACAATTCCATAAGTTGTTGAAGTAAGGTAAAACGGTAAATGGATGGAAGTCTAGGGGTAAAACGACTCCCAACATAGTTGTCTCTTCAGGGGAGCAACAATGGTAGATCAGGGCACATTTGTCAAGAGGGAGCGATAATCCGATTACTGTTGATGGTAGTCAAACTACTGCCTCCTGTTACTTTGCTCCGAAAATTGGTCAAATGGCTCATCTGGCTTTGAAAAGCGGCTCTAAGGCTTAGGTTTGGGCTATAGCTTATGGTGTGGCTTTGGCTTGGAAATATCTAAGGTTTAGAAATTACTAAGGCATAGCTAGGGTTAAGATAATGGCGGTGATGGACTATTCATACTTCATCAAATTACTAGTCTAAGTGGGGTGTCTACAAACATGTGGATTACAATAGATGGGAGGTTAGAAAGACGTACAACCAATGCAAATGAATGTTATCTATTACATAGATGAACGGTCAATACAATGCACTTACAGAGATCAACCGTCAATGTACATTGACTGCTTTCCAAATAAAGAGGCCTGAATATTGAGTCTCTTTGTCAATTAAAAAAGTGGTTGGTTGAAACTAGAAAGGGTGTTTGGAACATATATTGCAATATCCCTTTTGCTAATTCCATTGGCACAGGAAGGAAGAATTGGATGAAATCTAGCTCATTTCATTTTAGATGTTGTTAATCCTACCCACATGAAGGATCCATTCACGTTCACAAGCAAGCATTTGTGTCACAATGTGACACGTGTGTGAGATCTGAGCTTTCCATTCGGTGAGGTACATAGTTTATCTTCTGGCCTAAATATCATGGAATCCGAACCGTTTGTCCGGAGTGGACCAAAGTTTAGAAATGGATCATCTCAACCGTCTTGTAAGCCAGGTGCGCAGACCATGAAGGGTTTAAAAGCTTGCAAATTCTTTTGAATATACCCATCGTTTTAGTTCTTGCATGGGTGTGCTACCTGGCAAATGGCTCACGGCTCGAATGTCTTAAGCACGTGCAGTCTTCTGTACCAAGGAATTTGAATACGAGGGGCAAACGGCTCAGTAAGCGACTTAAGCACTGATGGATCCTAATCTCAACAAACAATAACAAGTGAAGGGGATTCTCTCTTCCCCATCTCACACTCCTACTTACAAGACAAAACTCAAATTCAATTATGTTTTAATGACTAGGAGAAACTTGACTCGTCTGGACTCAGTGGTCGTAGGAGAGACATAATGAGGTTAATCACCGTCTTCCTTAGGTGATAACTACTCTGAATCTACATACCTATCTGGACTCCTCATGGAGCTTCCTTAAATCCACGAGGTGGATAAAAGCACGAATAATAGTGAATAAGTTTGATTGATGATAAAAAATGAAATTACAACTGTTTAAATAAGGAACCCAAACTCAGGATGGAGTTTTAGACTTAGACTCCAACTCAAACACCCTAAAAACATGACGTGTTATAAACAGTAAACTTACTATTTATAGATAACCTCTATTCCTATTAGACTTTATGATTTTGGCCAAAAATAATGTCTAATTTAACCTAATCACATTATTCTCCTAACTTTTCTAAACCATTTTCATATTGTGCATGACTTATACAACTCAAAAGATCAAAAGTTATGCTCGAAAAATGAAACTATATGGGACTTTTGATTGTCGATCTGATGGAATCTCATAAAACCAGCGTGGGCAACCCAACATAGCGGGGTTGGTTGGCTTAATTAGGTCCTCTAACCCCAAAATTATATATAATATGTCAAAAAATTCATCACGGTTTGCAAGTTAAGACTGATTTAAGGTTTTGATGGTCCAAATCGTTTCCACCTCCGATCAGGCCTTCTGTGGTCCATCTTTGCCATGAAAGTGTCTGCAACCCACTCTACATCAGTGGTTGATCTAAACCATGTATACTTTATGGTTAGGATCATTTGATCAGCAATCTAGGACACCATTGGTGTACCAAATTAACCATTCTGATCACCAAGGTGGGCCTCATGTAAGTTGGGTGGTTGATTACAAATATGGTAATCTTCATCACTAGTTCCACCACACATGGGACCCATGTGGATAGACTAAACTTCAAAGATTGCAGAGATTGGATGCTCGAGACCGTCCTGTTAACGGACATGTGCTTGTTACAAAGTGAATTTTTTAACGGACATGATAACAGCGTGAACGTGAATGGAAAACTCTAAGAGGGTTTTCTTAGAGCCAAGTTGATATATTTTATTCACTAAAATTAATGTCCTCTTCTTTCAAGAAAATTCAATCTGGGTCATCATTAATCTCATTTCTTAATTCGTTAATGATGTGATGCATTTCTCTATCAGGAATATAATCACGTTTTCTACTATTCTTCGTATATGACTCCAAATGCTACAGATAAAAAAAAGATCAAATGAAGACCACCGGCCACTTTAAACCTGGGGGTAGCCACGGGACATGACTTGACCGTTACCCAAACTATGTGGGCCCACCACGATATTTGTGTTATATCCACTCCGTCCATCCATCCACTACGCCAACCTGTTTTGGGACAAAATCCCAAAGATGAGGGACATAAAAAGCTCAAGTGGGCCATGCGGTAAGAAAAAGTGGGCATTGAACTTCCACTATTGAAACTTTATTGGGAAGTTTTGGATGAGAATGATATTTGTGTTTTCCTTTCGTCCATATGCGAATCACCTTATAAATAGGGTGGACGGCATATAAACATCACAGTGGGCCCCAGAAAAGTTTCGGCGGTGAGTGTTTCCATCCACATTGTTCCCTGTGGTGT
This sequence comes from Magnolia sinica, assembly GCF_029962835.1. Taxonomy (NCBI): domain Eukaryota; kingdom Viridiplantae; phylum Streptophyta; class Magnoliopsida; order Magnoliales; family Magnoliaceae; genus Magnolia; species Magnolia sinica. The sequence goes on along the minus strand of NC_080573.1, from coordinate 3,923,473 downwards.
GGCCCACCTGCGTTTTGGGTCTCCCTTATGTTTCGGCCGACTCCCTAAAATGAGATGGCGAAGTGGATGTATGGAGTGGATATAACAGAAGATTTTTGGTGGGCCCCACAGAACTTGGGGTTACCCCCTCCCCCTAATGGTCGGGTTTACTCCTGTGACAGAGGTTTGCAAGTCAGACTTTGGGCTAGGTTTTGAAGTACGAGTAATAAATATGCTAGGCCCATGTACAGGTTTGCAAAATGTTCTATAATTGATGTCTAAGCTGAAAAGTATAGGCCGGCATTGTACGACTTTGGGTCCCAGCCCAGTTGATTTTAGGTCCAATTATTTAGATGGGCCAAGCTCAAGCTGACACTAGTCCAGACCAAATCATGCCTGATGACACCTCTAATTGCAACCTATCAAATATTGAAAATTTAACAAAATCTACTCCCAGATCTGGCATAAAACCTAAATGTGACCATACTAACGAACCTTTCTCTTGCATACTGCATATGGACCAACAAAATCTATGCCGATAACTTTTGTATGGCCCATGATCGAACAATACAAAACCCTAGATTTTTGATTTATCACATTAGGGTCCATGTCTTTGACTCTAAAGGAGTGTAATTGTGATCACGAAAAGAGTGGGTCACCATTGTTGCTCCGACATGAACTCCCAACTCAACGTTGTTTTCTCAAAGAGACTGCTAGTTTTTAGTTACATAGAAACGTTTTCTCAAAGAGACTATTTTTAGTTACATTATTTTCTTAAAGAGACTTGTTATGGGGAAAAGTGAACCAACTTGTTTTCTTAAAGAGACTTGTCATGGGGAAAAGTGAATCAACTTGACGTATGAGCTATGTGGCAGAGAATCATTAGAGCATACTCCTTGAACTACCGATATGCTTACTGCTAGGGAAGTTGAGCTGAACAAGGAAACTCAATGATCAAGCTGAATCAGTCAACTCCACTTTGAGATAAAGGTTCATCGATTGACCTCGACCATGGACACTGACCTCGACTTTCGATACTAACCTCAACCATAGATACGGACCTCGACCTCGGATATCGATTTCGACCTTGGGATAGAAATATCCAGAGAGAATTTCGTGTCAAACAAGCATTTACTCCAAAAGCCTAAGCTTTCAGAGTGTGGTGTATCAATGTATATCAAGGGACTTTATCACTTCAACACCCCCCCGCACGTGCGAGGTGAGAACTCTGCACGGGAACATATTGATGAAGGTGGAGGGACACTTACACTATAAATAGGCCGGGCTTAATTTTCCAGTCCCTGGGCCAGACCTAATTTTCCTGACCCCCCGTGGGAGAATAATATATTAGCGTGGCATATTTGCTGCTCTCGAGATTCGAACATAGGACCTTCTGCTGTGATACCATGTCAAACAATCATTCACTCCAAAAACTTAAGCTTTCAGAGTGTGGTGTATCAATGTATATCAAGGGACTTTATCACTTCAACATTTCGTGCTGTATGCGGGTAGGATTACCTAGCGAGATCCTAGCTGAATATCGCGCTAATCGAGACATAATCGAAGAAATATTCCAGAATAGATTCTAACTCCAATACAGGTCCTTCTAGCATGTCTTACAAATCTACTCAGATACGTAAGTTGCCTAGCAAACCTATAAATAAATCACCCTACTTAAATCGAAGGTATGCATAACAATCCCAACTCTAACCACACCTACTTTGAGTTCATCTATCTGACTTAGGCATCGGATTGTTCTCAGCGACATCCGACGCCCCCAGTGTCATCCTGTTCTCCATTAAAGTGTAGGTACCCAGCATCTCACAGGAGGTGGTACGGGATCGACCAGATTCGAGCGATAACAAGACTAGTCTCACTTTATCTTTTCTTTGATTTTTTTTGGAATGAAAGATGTTAAAAATATATGAATTCGTCCCATTAGAATCCAATCCACATTGAGTTAACTTTCCATTGACCCTTAGATCATGTAATTTTGACACCATTTAAGTAAGTTTTGGTTAATTTCATAAGGACGGGTATATTGTGATCGGATTACAAGTTAAGAGTAGAGTAGGATTGAATTTTATGGTCAAACTTAAGTGATAAGTTGGAATCTAGGAATAAAAAGAACTCCCCGTGAAAGAGAGATGGGTTTTTGGGATTTATTAATATTCAAGTATTATTAAAGAAATAGCGGGCACTAAACCTTGTTTGTTTTATTTACCCCGAGTGCATGGTTTTCCTTGCGAATACTAGTGGAAAGCACATTCGCCTCGTGATTTTTCTTTCATGGACTATCTTCGTCTATATTGTCGCATTCTTGAATGGCTACCCCATTGAGCTTTTTGAAGCAGCATCTCTTTTACCCTTTAGGAGCTACTATTTTGATATCATCCTCTATGGTTAGCTATTTTGAGTGGCAAAGATTATTTCTACCCAGGATATTTACTCACTGTTAAGGAAAAATTTTCAATATCATGTAGCATTAGGTAAATGGACCTTTACGGTGCCCCCCTACTCTTGTAAGTTCTGAAATTTTCTGGCTTGGATTTAATGCATGGAATTCTAACATATTCATTTTGTAACAGAGCTCAGATTTTATACAAACGACGGCCGTGGATTGAGATATCATGACTTCATGATGGGCCATACCTAGAATCCAATTGTTGCAGAGATACGTATCATGGATTGAATGATGTGTTACAGCATACTAATCGCAAGTCACTTCCCTTTTTAACCATCTAATTGGATCTTTTGTTATATTGTAAGCTTCTTCTTGCTCATTTCCAATGTGAGTTATGGCTTCTTCAGTTTCACATGGGACTTTCCTTTATATATATATATATATATATATATAGTTGTTAAATCGAGACTAAACACGCAATTGCAATGTCCGTTTTCCTAATTCCATTGTCACAAGGAAGAAAGAATTGCTTGAAATGCAGCCCATCTCATTTCATAGGTTTGCTAATCCAACTCGCATGAGGGACCCATTCAATTACATAAGCAGGTGTTTGCATCACAATGTAACACGTGTGTGGGATAGCTTTCCATTAGGTGAGATACCCAGTTTAGATATTTTGACCTAAAAATCATGCCATTTCACAACTCAGGTGGGCCACAACATTAAAGCAAATGAATGGATGGAAGATTTTTTTTTTTTTTTTTTTTTTTTTTTTTTATAACATTCAATTTACCCTTTACATTCTGGCCGACCTGAATTGTAAAATTGTTTTATTTTTCAGGCAGAACGAAGCATTAATTCCAACTTCATGAAAGGCTTAGATCCTACACAGGACTTTCAATATGCACCTGTGCCTAAGTGTGGATGTGTAGAGCTCAGGACACAGTGGAATTAGCAAATCAATCCATTTTATTTGGGAACCGACGCCTCCACCCATCCTGATTGATTTGCACATACCCATTTTTTCGCTTGGGGAATTGACATAGTACATTCTCTAAACTGGAAGAAAAATAAAGCCCCAGTCAGATTAGTGTGGACATTGATCAAGTGATCGATGATAAATTTTCTCGTCTCCTTGAACCCTCATGGCCAACGGTTGATAGGCCATCATCACTTCATTGGATGGTGGGCTCCACCCCCTCCAAAGGTGGGGCACACCACCCATAAATGTATTAATGCGACTCATATACATCACTGAATGATGAGTTATTTGATATGCTACAGTATGCATGCCACCATGCATATGCTGGCAAAGTTGCAAACGTGTGTGAGACATGTTTCCATGTGCGACGTGGCACAGGTATATTCTTATCATGACTGGAACAAAAGAACGTGAAACGGAAGCGAAAATAATCTAATAGATTTGGGCCTATTCCTACATAGGGCATGCTGTCATTAGGCCCCAAGAGTGTCTCGTTCAAAGAAATTCAATTTGAATGTATAGGGACAAATTTCCATTTAAATTGTGAATTGTAAATCAGCCAAAACCTTTGGTTCAGGTATCGTTATGGGATGTACAATTTATAAATTCTAACAAGATTAGGTCATTTGGGGTTAACTGACCCACGAAGTGAGTCATGGTTGTCTGTTTCACATGAAACTGTACGCTTCTAGTTAAAAAATGAGATCTTAGGAAATATTTACTAATTTTAATAATTTCAATTTTTCTAATATTTTTTTATTTTATTTTAGAGTTTAAAAGTTTTTAAATTCTTTTTTTAGAAATTACTTGTAATAATGTTAGGACTTCTAGTAAAGTTTATCTACGCTCTCTATATTTGACAAATTAGACTTAAGATAAGTTTTACTGTTTTGAGTAACTTTTATTAAGATTATAAATTTATGATTTTTAGTAATTATGAATTTTGATTTATTATTTTCTTTATTAAAAGTTTAATTAAGAAAAATAAACATTACACATTATTTAAATAAAATTATTTAAGTTTTAACTTTTTTTTTCCTAATGAATTTAAGGTTTTAATCCATTGGGAAAGACAATATCCTTCCCTCATTATTCCAAGCTCTTTCAGGTGTGACATGCAAACCAATTGACTTGACTCCAAGGCTCTTCCCTGTGTGACATTCAAACCAATTGACTCGACTCCAAGGCTCTTCCGTGTGACATCCAAGCAATGGACTTACTCCGGGTTATCTCGGTCGAATGCTTTAGAGTATTTTAATGGATACTTCGAGTACTTTAATGAAAGATTTCATTACAATGAATATTCAAAGGTTTTGGCAAGGAATGTATTTCAATATCCAGGACGCGGTTTGGCTAGTGACGCTACCTTAGTGCTTGTGGACCTCTCCATGATGTATGTGTTTAATTATCCACTCCGTCCATCCATTTTTATAGATCATTTTGGAGTTAGATTTCAAAAATGAGACAAATATAAAACTCAGGTGACACCACAGGAAAACAGTAGTGATTGGATGTCCACCATTAAAAACCTCCTAGGCCCAATGTAATGTCTATTTGACATCAAACCTGTTGATTAGGTCTTAGAGATCTGGATTAAGGGAAAAAAGAAACATTAGCTTAATCCAAAACTTTTGTGACCGCAGGAAGTTTTTAATGGTGGGCGTTCAATCAACACTGTGTGGTCCATTTGAGACTTGGATCTAACTCATTTTTGGGCTCATACCATAAGATGATCTGAAAAAATAGATGGATGGCATGGATGAAACACAGACATCATGGTGTCTTCCAAAGGATCTTGTAGGTTGTCTTCCAATGGACAGTGGAAATGGAAAGTAGTCAACCGTTCAAATTCACACTGAAGAATTGGATGGCTGTTGATTAATCGTTTGTCTATGCTACGTCACAGTGGCTTCTAGATTTTCAAAATATCTCTTGTGATCATACATGGGAACGGATTAGGTGCTGCAGGGCCTGTCGCACCCAAGATGGTGCGGCCCTTACTGTGGGGCCCACCTTGATGTATATATTCTATAACCACACCATCTATCAGAGAGAATGAACCCAAAAATGAAACAGATCCAAATCTCAGGTAGGCCATAGCATAGGAAAGAGTGGTGACTGATCGTTTAATACTTGTTAAGGGCAACAAAAGTTTCGGATGAAGCCCATATTTGTTTTCCCTTCATCCAGGTTTGTGTGACCTTTTCAACAGTTTACATGGAAAATAAACATTTCAAAAACATTACTTAGAAAGTTTTCAACGGTGGGGCTTTCCATCACCACTATTTCCTATATATGGTCGGCCTGAGATTTGTACCAGTATCATTTTTTGGGTTTATGCCCTAAAAATAACGGCCTGGATTCAGAATCTAGTTGCACCTTATCCGTTCCCCGTCGTACAAACATTCTAGATGTACATGGATTTGCAAATGGGTACTGTCTTACATAGTCCGGGAGATCATTATATAATAATTATCATGGTACAGATTGCATACGGATGGGTACATAGTCCGGGAGATCATTATATAATAATTATCATGGTAGAGATTGCATACGGATCCTGCCGGTGGCGGCTTTCCCACTGGAAGTTGCGACGAGGGTCTCAAGACGATGTATGTGCTTCTCATTTGTTATGGCTTGGGATTTTTACAGTAGATATCAGTGCACAGATTCCTTTTATATGCAGAGTCTATTTTAGTCCATGAGCCCAAAATTAAGTAGATCTACATCTCAAGGGACCACACTGCTAGAAAACAGTGGTTATATATTAAACACCCATGGTCAAAACTTCCTTACGCTTCCTCTAATATTTATTTGCCATCGAAAATGTTGATTACATCACATACATTAATATAACGGGAAAACACATATATCAACTAGATCCAAAACTTTTGTAGTTCCCATTATGTTTTTAACGATGCGATTTCAATCACTACTGTTGCATGTAGTATGGTTCATCTGAAGTTTGGACGCGGATTGGATACTGACAGGTTGAGCAGCCAGAATGGCCCTGAAGTGACGTCACCAAGTTCTGTGGGCCTCACCATGATGTATTATTTATATCCACCCTGTCCATCCATTTGGAGAGATCATTTTAGGATAATATCCAAAGAATAAGTCACATCCAAAGTTCTAGTGGACCCCGCCACAGAAAACAGTGGCGAGAGTGATGCACCGTTAAAAACTTCTAAAGGCCACAAAAGTTTTAGATCAAGTGGATATTTGCATTTTCCCTTCTTTAATGTCTTTGTTAACTTTTGAATATATTGGATTTCCAAAAATCATCATGGTGGGCCTTAGAAAAGTTTCAATGGTGGGCATCAATCTTCCCGCTGTTTTCTATGGTGGAGTCCACTAGAGCTTTGGATCTGCCTCATTCTTTGGTTCATAACTTAAAATGATATTTCCAAATGGATGGATGTTGTGGATACAACAAATACATCTTAGTGGGGTCTACAGAACTTGGTGACGTCAGTCTCCCTACTCAACCTGTCATATCCAATCCCCCGTCCCTGAAGTTTGATGTTTCTTATTTGTAGGCTCATGCCCTAAAATGAGCAAGAAAAATAAATAGACAGCGCCGTTGAGATATTTTTAGGCTCATGCCCTAAAATGAGCAAGAGAAATGAATATACAGCGCCAATAAAACATATACAACATGGTGGCACCTGAGGAGTATGCAATCTGGGTTCAACTTAAATGGACTTTTGTACCTCTATGCATGGTGTGTGAGGCGTACCATGAGAGCTCACATTTCGTACGGGTGCAATATTCAAGCCATCCATCACAACTGTACCGCAATGTATTTGTTTAATCATAAATAAATAGATAAATACATTCTATCAAGGTATTCTATCATAGTGGTGGAATAAAAGAGCCCGCCCGCCTCTTTGTCAACTAGAACCTCTTCTTTATCCACTTTAATACAACCACTTCATAATATACTATCAACATCAATAACAATCCACTGACTACCACAAATGCATCAATAGCAAACCATGGGTCCGGTTGCAGCAAAAATATAACTGAGGGGAGATGAGTCCTGAAGGCCAGAGCGAACCAGGACAACCAGCTTTTGATTGAGCCCCAAGCGATGCCATGAAGAACATCAAGACTGAATGCAGTGGGCCAGAATCAACTGAACAAATGAACGGCTGAGAAAAAAATTGACTGATTCTTTCTAACCATTCAATTATTTCTAATACCATGGCACACTGATTGAGTGGACAAATTTACCTTTCTACAGTAGCATTTACATGTAGTTCTACATGATGGATGGCTTGGAAATTGCACCTATCATCATCATCATCTTCTTCTTCTTCTTCTTCTTCTTTTTTTTTTTTTAAAAAAAAAAAAACCCAGGCACCCCCCGTGGAATTTAACCACCTATGGGTACTCGAACCCTTGAGGGGCTTGGAAATTGCACCTATCTTCCATGATGGCATACGTGTGCATTAGCTGGTTTGTACACACGTGTGGGGTTAGCGAAGGTGGTCCTGCAATATATATATATATATATATCGCTATATGGGTTTTCTTTCTATCAAGAACATTTCCTTCCATCCTAAAATATAGTGCAAGAATCCATGGGAAATCTCTTGGTGGGCCCCACCAATTGTGGTACAATACGACAAATGTAAAGAATAAAATGTTAAGATTGTCTTCTTGGCGGGCCCCACCAATTGTAGACTTTTCAACCGTTGATTTTGAAGTCGCCTTCCCGCGTTAAGATAAATTCCATGGCCTTCATGGAAGGCAACAAGTTTTTTGCGAATTTGGATAGAAGGAGTGGTTTGTTGGGAAGATGGTGAGAGCTACTTGCTGTGAGAAGGTTGGATTGAGGAAGGGGGCATGGACGCCAGAAGAAGATGAGATTCTCATGGCTTATGTTGAGAGAAATGGACCTGGGAACTGGCTAACTCTTCCTAGAAAAGCAGGTAAACATGCAACATCCCAGAGTGCTAATAATCTCTACGTATCCATCGTAAAATCCAACTCCCTCTTTTGTTTTAAAATGCTTGGGCTCGTAGCTATGGAGAGATCGGATTTTAAATTGTTAGAAGTTGAATCAATGGTCATGAGGCCATCTGATACTAGCAGTTTGTGGTGGAGATCTTGGGAATCCCCACATCAGCAGGTTAATCAAGCTTCTAGCTAATTGGTTTAATTTTGTAATAAATTATTATTAATGCTATTGTTTTTTATTTAAAATCCATTTAAACCGTTTTTAAAATCGTGATTAGGAAGAGGATTAACATTTCCCAATTAAGAAGGCCATTTCACCTGGGAGAGTTGATGATCCCACCATTAAATTGGTGATCAGAGTTTCTAAGAGGGGATTAACAACCCCATTACAATATACAAGAGGATGCATGAAAATATAAGAGAGACACAACAAAAATTAAATATACATCAAGGTAGAGAGCACTCTTTTATTGCAATCGCTAGCTAGTCTCACGATATTCCCCTTCTCCATTTAGGCAACATTGGATGGTTCCAATCCTTGATTTTACACAAGTGGGACTCCAGGGTTCATTGATCTGAAAAAAAAAGAAGAAAAGAGGATGACTAGGGCTAAATCAATAGTTCCTAAGTTGGGTCCCACTTGAATGCTAAATGACTTGATTTTTAAAGCCAGAACATTCAAAAGGTGTGGTCCATCCTATGCAATTCTCAGATCTCAATTGTTCTTGCTGAGTGGTCGGGCAAGGTATCCAAGTGTGTATAAGCTTAGAAAATTTCTTGTTTCAAGTATAACTTATATAATTAATTCGTACTTGCAGGCTTATTAAGGTGTGGGAAGAGTTGCAGATTCAGGTGGATGAATTATCTGAAACCAGATGTTAAAAGAGGGAACTATAGCAAGGAAGAGGAAGAAACTATCATCAAATTACATGAATTGCATGGTAATAGGTATGGATTGATCAACATTCACTTAGTAAGAGCTTTTTTCTTTTTCTTTAAAAAATACAAATATTAGGCATGATCTTCAGTAGGTTTGCTAACCTGCAAGCCTTCGGAATCAAGACCAGATACAAGTACAGATCCAGATGATTTCATATCTGTATCAGAAATATGAATTTTATAAGGTTCTTCACATTCTTTACATAATAAGTATTATAAAAAAGTAAAGATTCTTTGTATAATATGTATAATTAAAAATCCATGTTATATCCATACACCCAAATGGCAACGTGCATATAGGGGAGCCTATGGACCTGACGTACAACTGCTGGGATGAGCCCGAGCGAGTGCTGTTTATACTATTTTCACCTTGGCTCCACCATCATAGGAATGGTTTAGATTTGTCTTTCCATCTACATGCATGAACACTTGCCAATATGATACTAGTGCATGAGATCTGTCTTTCCATCAGGTGGACCACATTGTTTACATCTTGTCATAAAAATCAGGCCGTTTAACTAATTCTCCCTTTGTTGTA